>NC_056533.1:5615000-5840000 GCF_910596095.1 Thunnus maccoyii | reverse complement strand
AACCACTTGGTAAGGGTTAGGAAAACATCATGATTTGAGTTAAAATACCCAGTTTTGTCGCCAGAAAAACAGTTTCAAATGTCCCAGTGTCTCACAAAAATATTTGGTTTTGTTGAAACGGTTGAAACGGGAAGCAAGCAGTGGTCTCTGCTGCTTTGATGCTTTTGTAATTATCTGCCATGCAACTAATTCTCGCCAACCACCCAACCTGCCTCCTCCTAACATTGAAGTGAGCTCATATAGATGTCATCTGAACTACATCACTTTCCCTATGATACGTATTGTAGAAATGTTGATGTGCTACATAGTAAACATATTGAAATGTAGAGATTAAATGTGTCCGTGGTTTAAGAAACGTACAATGCCAACATTTTATTGTGGCAACTGGTCTACAAAATGGTCATGTAAGTGCCTTATGCATTATTTGACTGACTATATGCAAAGAACTATGGCAAACAACAGTATTCTGACTTGACTTATATAAAAATTTAAATTTGACTCATTTTTTCGCAAAAGAGAGCATACAACATGTTGGAAAGCAGATCCATATGCTTTAGCAGAAAAAAAAACATGCCATTCAATTTCAGTCGGGCTCCAGTGGTGGGGTCTTCCTGATGAACTAAAGAGCTGCCTATAAAATTAAAACAAGAGTCATGCTGGATCAGGTGAAACACCAGCTGAAGGTATTTTTCACAACGCAAAAGTTCTTCTCATAGACAGTGAGGCAAGACCCTTATAACACTCCAAACCATACGTACCAAAATCAGGCTGATACTTTATCGTCTCTCCCTCTCCCTCCTCTCATTATCCTCGTCAGCTGGGTGGCCGTCAAGCATCAGAAGTGACCTGCTTCCTGTCTGCGCTGGTTGCCACGGTAGCAGCTGACAGACATTTCTTTTCACAACAATAAAGGGAGAAGGGAGGGAGGGGATAGAGGGTGACATGGGAACGAGAAGACATGGGCCTCTGTTTCCCATCATCTTCCCTTGTCAAGTAAACTTGAGCCAGGGGAAAGGTTAAAGGCAGGGTGAGGTAGAGAATAAGGGGGAGAGAGACTGTGTTGATGCATGCCAATAAATCAGATTTTTAATTATCGGACATATGACAAGAAGCATGTGACGGCCCTCCCCACTTCTGTTGCTCTCTCCTTTCTTCACTGTCACTCAGTTTGTTCTGTCTTTACATTCTTCCATTAGTATTTTTTGTCTTCCCATCTTTTAACCTTGCTGCCTAACCCTGTTAACCCTTTCTTTTCCTTTCCTTTCTTTTTCCATTGGTCTGTCTTTTCCACAATTGTCTTTCCCCTTCCTCTCCCTTCCATCCCTCTTTACTGTCTCTTCCACCATCCATACCTCCAGGAGTTTCCTGTCAGCTATACTAAGAATGAACAGTGCGTTACTCTACAAGACTGACACCAGCTACCTTGCATTGTGCTAATAACAGCGGAGCAACTAGGAATGCATATATGTCATGTACCAGGCTGCTGTGCTGTCAGCTCACAGCTGCAGTAGCAGATAGACAAGAGCAAGAAAACAAGACGCTGCTAATAATCCCTCATTCTTATACACATTCGAAGACAAGTGGACAGACAAGGCTGTTTGGTGAACACAGCAGATGGTATTTGTTTCACAAGAGTCAGGCTGAGAGGATGCGTAAGATGCTGGGTCAACAGGGTGAATTCCTTTAAAGGAGTAACCTGAAACATTTATATTTACATTCACTGTTTGCTTGGAATAAATAGAAACATTTTGTGGTGGTTAGTAGCAATTATTAAAAAAGAACAGAAAGAGAAAGGAGCACTGCCAACAGAAGCTCAAGAGTAGGCAAGATCCCAAAACAAGATGCCACCAAAAACACTTGGTACTTGATTGTTGGCCAGTTGGTAAGCCATCTGAGACAAAACCAAGTCAAGTCTTAAGTCATTCTAGGCAAGTCAAAGTCAGATTCCAGTCATTCAAGACAAGTCCAGGTCAAGTCAAGTCATTGGACACAAGTCAAAATCAAATGTGAAGGCATTCCCAGATAGCATACAGAAGTGGGCCACTTCAGGCAATGATGCATCCCTGCTGGCTTTCTTCTGGCCTGGGCGAAATGGATGTGAGTCTAAAATGGCCAACATGTAAAATAGCAAAAATGGCCCAAATATCCCAAATCAAATGTGGGCCTTTTTGGTAAGGTGCAGTGCTCTTGGGTATGTGTATTCTGGTTTATCTGGTTTGTTCTTGGTTGACATACGGCTTGCTTGTGGCCCAGTTTTGGGAAACAGGAGCGGACTGCCCAAATGCCATCATTCCACAAGGTATGTGAGCAAGATGAAAGTGTCGAAAGTGTCAGGAGTGGGCCGGATCTGGGAAACCGCAAATTTGCTATCTTGGTTTGATACAAGTCCCAGTCAAGACAAGTTTTATAAGCAAATTCAGTATTTGAGTCTTTCATGTGTCTGAATTCTGAGCATTAAAATTACATGGGATTTTAACATTTTCCATTTTAAACAGAGTATAGTTTAATGTTTCTGTGTGGCTGTGGTGATGCCTGTCTATGGTGAATCAATTTCCCAGAATTTAGGAAATTAAGCATTGAAGTAAATCAATTCTCAATCAAGTTCAAATCTTAATTCATGATTATTGTGACTCAAGTCTCAAATCCCTGCCTTGTTCTTGTTATGGGTTAAGCAATGTTTACGGAGCAAGTGTGAAATATTCTCCAAGTAATATTTTGGCATTCTAGTCCCACTGCAGGAAGGTTCATGAACCTATGTGTTCATTTTTTGCTTAAAAAATGTAGAGATGCTCAGGAGTTGTGTATTTTTTCGCTCAAAGAAGCTGGTGGTCTGCTCATCGTGCTTTAGTATGACTCTTTAGCATTTAACTCACAGTAGAACCTCATAGAGCTGCTAGCATAGCTGTAGACTTTTAGTCTGGCTTTTACCTCATTGGCTAAATTTAGCTAAAGGTGCTTTAGTCCACCTGGTATTGTGGCTCATAGTGCTCCTTCAGTTTTCAGTTTTTCCTGTTTGCATACTCCCAGTAACCACATGTCACATGCATTATAAAGGTTGTTGTCATTTTATGGAAGCAAACTGAAGTACTGTATCAGCAGTAATAACATGTGGGCGCAGCCTGTTTCCTGCTCTCCTCCGCTCATCATGGCTTGTATAAACACCAAGTGTATAGGTGTTTTCCCTCTCTCTGTCTCTCTGAACGAACCAACTTACAAGCTCTAGATCACCCGGAGGAGATTTACAAGCACTTCTTTTTTCTGCCTCTCCTCCTCCCTTTCCCCTATAGACCAACTTGACCCCCCCTAGGCTCTCACCGCCCATGTCTCTGTCTGTCCGTCTGTCTCCAGGAAGAGGAAAGATCAGCGGGCCTGCTGATTTATGAGTGCTTAGCTCTCTAATTCTCCGCTATGCTAGGCTGGGCAGGGTTAGTGTGTGTGTACTGTATGTGTGTGTGTGTGTGTGTGTAGAGTTGGGAAGGGAGTTTGCAGTGGGAATTGTGGGATATCAAGGGGTGGAGAGGCATGTGTTGTGGTGGTGGTGATGTGTAGTTGTTGATGTACTAGGTGGGTTTCTCTTCCTCTGGATAATTCATGGATGGTAAATGCACATGCACAGACACACACACACACACACACACAAACACATACACACACAAGAAAGGATGAGTCTATAGCTCAAGAGCTTTAGTTGGACCCATACACACCACAAACACACAAGCACACACACCTACACATGCACACATTCATGAATTATTTTTTTCAGTACTAAATCTTGTTTAATATTTATATAAATATTGTTTTATTTCATTGAAAAGTTAACAAAATACAATGGCATGAGACCACTTCACTTGTTTTAATACAAAACAACTTAGAAAAAAAGAAATTTGACTCATTTGACATTTTATTGAAAAATAGAATTACTTACTTACTAAAATTGCATGAAAAAATAGTCCCCCCAGACAGTAATCCAGTTTAGGGAAAAAGAAATATATATCTAGCTCTATCTATCTATCTATCTATACATATATATGTAGTTATTATTATATTTTTAATCTTAATCTTGAAATATATATATTTTAAGATTCATATTAAGATTGAGAAACTGGAGTACACAGCTGGTTCATATTGACATTTTTTTTTGTGTGGAAGCAATTATGACATGAATGATCTCCAGCGTAAATTGCAAATCCAACTCTTGACACACCAGAGAATCAATTCCACTGTTACCGATTTTGTAAGACAGAGAAGTGAGTGCATCAAACAGTGTTTTGATCAGCACTTAGAGTGTGTGAGCAGATAAAACACTTTTTCTTTGCTTCGAAGGTTTAAAAAAACGATAAAGAAGACAACAAAAACAGAAAGCCAGTGGATACAGTCTCATCTAAATGTTCTCTGTCAAACAACTGGGAGAGAGAGTGATTCCGAGCTGCGTCTGCCTACTGTAAATGTACTGTATACACTAAAACCCATCTGTGATCTACCGCCTTGAATCAGGGCTGTAATGTGCTGCCCTACCATCACTAAATGTGACGGCACACGTGAGAAAGGGCTAATTTTGCACAATTGACTGGTGAACCTTTTTGGTTCAGTGGAATTACGGCCTGATTAATCAGCCATGATTAGCATTTAGCAAGCCCTCATGGAACGTGGGGCCCTGATGTAGGTCTCTTATTTATTTATATATCTCCTCCCTCCCCGTTTTTCTCTAACACATTAAGCTGCCAGTCTCGTCATGCTGACAGGGTCAGCGCCACTGTTCATTACAAGACCTGGGGAAGAGACGAGACGGGCCTGCTGCAGAGCTCAAAGCTTGCTGGATGTCTCAGTGTTTATGCTCAATCTCCCTGTACTGCGTCTCTCACTCTACCTCCATCCTGACAATGTAAGCATAAGAGCTGCAACACATGTCAATGTAAATGGTAATGTATGTAAATGAACATGTCATGTAAGGTTTGACCAATATGCATTGTTGATGACTGATGGATTTGCATAAAGGCTGTCACTAAACCATGCTAGGGTAAAATGAAATAATTTTATTCATTTTTAAAATGAATATAATTAATTAAAAAAAGGTGTTTGGACCAGAAAAAAATGACATCATAAAGACATGCATTGACTTTGGTTTACACTTCCCTGCCAAGCAACCACTGTCCACTCAAGAATATTGTTATACCACAAAATCCATAGCCATGACCGCAATTTTCCATATGTTTCAATTACCTAAACTTAACCAAACCATAACCATATGGCAGATCAGAATTCTCATTTGACTCATTTTATGAACATATGTCATATGGGCCATTTCCAAAGATACTGACAAGCGACCTATGTTGTTACCAACAAATCCTCCAAATTAAACAACCAAATAGGTCATTTGACCATGCACTTCAGGACAACCCATGGTAGCGTCTTCTATTCAGGCACTTCTATCAGCAGTAATCTACAAGACAACATCATTTGTCTGTGCTTTCTAAAACTGTTACACATCACTGTCAAAAAATAATAATGTTTTATGGTGTGACAAGGCTGTGGTTAAGATCTGGTTCGGTTTAGGCACAAAAACCGCTTGGCTAGGGTTAGGGAAAGATCATTTTTTGGGTTAAAATAATCACTTGAAATGTGGTGTGGGTTAAAGATACTACTTCCTTAAAGTCAGGCAACTTTTGTCGTCATGGCAACAGTAAACAATGTGACAATCGTAGTTACTGTTTTTAAAAAACTGCCCCAACTCGCAGTTGGAAATGTGACACAGGCCAACAGTGGTCTCTTGCAGCAAAGTCCACTAAGTCCACTTTTTGTAAGTTAGGATCTAGCCAGCCAGCCAACCAACCCACCACCTCCGAATACGGCAATTTGTCACCTTACATAGACGTCATCTGAACTGCACCACTTCTCCAGGTCATAATTACTACAGCTACTAGATGGCGTCAGTCACTCAGACATAAGTATAGGTCATTTTTGGCGACTGACATTACGACCTATTGAGTTGTTTTTCTTGGGAGGACAAGCTCACTGTTGCTTAGGTATTTCTTGGCTTAAAAAAGAGTGAGAGTGACAAGGAATCAATGTAAAGTGATGTTTAGAAATAATCAACAGCTACAAAGAAGAAGAAATGTTTCTAACATGGAGCAACGGTGGCATTTATTTGGAGTTTGTTTCAGGCAATCTGGTGAATATAAATCCAATATTCACTCTCATTTTAGCTGTGTTATCTGGCTCTTTAGCTGCTAAATGCTCCACTGCGTTCACCAGCTACTTGATAACTTTGTCTGTCTGCTGTTTGGTGCTAAACAGGTAGTGTTTCTTACAGAAAAGAGCTTGATGAGAGCAGTGCTGAACTAAAAAAGTAAAGCTGCAAGACTTAAAATCAAAACAATGAGCTGAAAGTTGCTATAAAACTTCATGGAGCTGAGGGTAACTGCAGAGTCAGGTGATAATTCCCTGAGGGTCTGTTACTATGATATGATACAATAGCAGCTTTAAACACATGTTTTCTGGGATAAATGAACTTTACAGACTAATGGCATAAAACCTAGGGGCAGATTTTTCCTTTTGACGTGATTTGATGCATCCTAAAGTTTATTCAACTTGCTGTCTCATATGCTGCTTAAAATTTTGAAAACATATTACTCTCAACCTGGTCCGTGTGGAGAAGCATACATCTCCTGCTTGCACCTTCCTGTTGTACATCATGGTCATCAAACTGCCTGAGTTTGCAGTTGTCTTCTGTCTTTCAGTGAGTCTGCCTCTCTGTCAGTTTTACACTCTTTCTCTCCCTCTTCTCCTCACTCCTCCTCAGCTCTCGGTGCAGAGTTGTAATAGTGGCGGTCGGCCCTGGGTGGCGATGCAGTGTTCTCTCCCAGGACTTGAGCAGACCTGGAAATATGGCTGCATGGAGAGAAGGTGGCAGATGGCTGACAAGGCATTTTTACCCATAACGCCCCAGTAAAACTTTAACTCCCAAGATTTAGTGCTAGCGCTCTGCACTTAGCAAGCTGCAGCCGCTGGCATATTTTTTCAAAAGTCCCAAACTGATGGTTTTGCAAGCTGCGCATAAACATGCTTTATTGATTGTGCTGTTAAAAGATTCAAAGGGTCAGTATCATTTAGCAAAAGACAGTTTTAGAGGACAAATAAAAGCTAAAAATTGCTCAAACGTTGTGGCAGGCATCATTGATTTTTAGAGGAAAACACAAAATACTGAATTAAATTATTCATTGTGTCATAATATTGACTGATGAGGATGGTAGACAATAATTTAGAAATTTAAAGGTTCCTAGGCAACAATGGCAATTAAGGCATTTAATTCATCCAGTTACAATCTCTAAGGGCCTGGCTCCAGTCATATCTCTCAATTTGTCCTGGACAAGAGCACCATGAAAGTCATGCTCACTTGCAACATTGTCCAAAGAGAAAGCTTTACGCTCATAAACCAAGCAGAGTTTGGCTATTTTGTTTATACTGTACATTTAATGTTAAACTGACAAGTGGGGAGAAAAAAAGCATTTTGTTATAGGAATTTGTCCTTCCTATCACTTTAATCAATACCAAATTCTTCACAGAACATAAAGCTAACCCCCCTTAGGCTAATGTATATGAAGGCATCACAATGTAGATTACATTACTGGTGCAGAGTTATGCATTGTGTGCTGACTTCAGGGTGTTTGAAGGGCTAATTGGACCCAGGGTGCATGTTAGGATGGCAGGATGACAGCAGAAGCTTCAAAGTGCCATAGAGGCACAAGAGAGACAGACACAGACAGAGAGAGAGGGAGAGAGCAGAGACAGAGGGGCCTTGATTGGGCCTACCAAGCCGTATGGTGGTACTGAAAGAGGTGACGTTATTGGACTCAGGTGAGACATGCACACATCTGTGCCTTCTTGCCAGCCTGGTGGTGTGGTGTGTGACTGAGAGAGAAAGTGTGTGCCTGTGCACAGCAGTGTGCATATACCTACTTGTGCACATGCTGGATATATAGATATAATTTTCTTTTACTGCACACATCTGCCAGTGTCTCTACCTGGGACCCGTAAAAGGGCATTATAGCATAGCGGTCATAACAGCAGACTGAGATAAAGAATTCAAAGTCCCAGACTGACTCCATACATGCTTTCTTCCTCCACTTCTTCAATCTTTCTTTTTTTGATTAGGAAGGGGAAAAAAATCAAAAGTCTTCTATTCTTCTGCTAGAAGAGAAACTTTCACACTCAGTGCAACTGTCAATAACAGAAATACATTAAAGAGAACAATCAATAGATACAGCAAAAGACAACATACAATACTGTACTGGCTACTGCAGTAGAGGTAGCAGCAAAGATAATAGCAGTAGTAGAAGTTGTAAATAGCAGCACTGAGTAGCAATACTAACAGTTCAGCTTTATTATTTCATTTTGTTTCCCTTCCACTGTGCATGGTAGTCATAGCAGGAGTGTTCTAGTCACTGAAGCAGTATGCATCAAAACAGTAATAGAAAATGTTGTACCAGCAAGCAATTCATAGTATTAAGAGCAGTAGCAGTACCATCACTAATAGTAGTCCTACCAACAGCACTTAATTGTAGCCGTGCCAATAGCTTAATACCAACCAGGCAAAACAGTTAGCTGCTTGGAGCCCCAGAAATCCAATTTTTTCCAGGGAAAAAAGGGTTTTAAGTTAGGTTTCCTTAGTCCTCGGTCTTGAGTCTCTGTCTTGAAGTGGGGCCCTGAGTTAAAATCTATCTTTAGTGCCGGGATCAGGCTTCACAATATTTTCAGTTTTTCAAGATGGTCACTGTGTCAGATTAGGTGATCAGAGAGTAATACATTATTGTCATGACTTGGCCAAGAGACATGGCAGACAACATGTTAGACTGTTGTGTCTACATCACAGAACACTTTGTAGACGATGTCAAACTAGGCGAGAGAATTCAAAAATTTCTAAGACAGTACCCGTCTGTCAGGCAGGGCCATTATTTGGTTGATATCGAGTAGTCTGATCCCAGCATGTGAGTTTTTTTTCAATTCTGTGCTTTTATTTAGCATATTCTGACATAATCAATCAAACAATCAATCAACACACTGCAAATCTGGGGCCTGCTAGTACTCAAGCATAGACTATTAGACAAAAAGACTGAGAGGAACTGGTGGTTAAAACAGGCCCACTAGTAGGTCAATGAGTTTGCAATAATATTAGCAGTAACAGTAAAGGTAGTGATTGTTGTAGTAGCAGCAGTGTGTTCTGTGAACTGTATATTTGAATCAGGAAAATATGATTTGGGAGTATTTTATGTTTAACAGATTACATTTGTATATCAGGCAAAACATACATGTTGTGTACTTTTGCAGTATGTTAACTGATAATATTTTTCAATAGGTAATTGAATTGCTAATGTATGGTTAGGGTTAGGCAACTTCAGCCAGTTGGTTAGAGTCAGGAGATTAGGGTTAGGGTTAGGGTTGGGGTTAGGGTTAGGGTTAGGGTTAGGGTTGTGATCATAGTGAACAAAGAAAAATATAAATTCTGAGAACTATCATGAGATGAACCTATGAACCCAAGATGCTGGTTTTGAAGAGAATATTTATTTAGCAGTGTAGCTATAGAAATCATAGTACCTGCAGCAGTAGAAGGAAGTTGCAACAGTAGCATCAAGCTAGCAGCCTGTGATCTAAAAAAAAAGTCCCACACCAGCAGCAGTTTTACACCCTTGCATCTCCATCTCAGCACAACTCTATGTATTCATCCACCAGCACAGAGCACAGGCCAAACGGCACACCGGATGCAATGCTTTATCTCCACACATTAACATTATAGAAAAATATGAATACTAGAATCTTATCTCAGCCACACTTTATAAAGAGCATTCATCATGAAGCACATTATGTATTTATCATGTCAGCAGAGGGAAAAGATGGTGCAGGCGAGATCCCATTTACCGGTACCATGGTCAGTGCAAAGCCTGTTGTGTATTGTCCACATCTTAAATATTAAAAAAAAGAAAGATTAAAAATCTCATCTATTTTCCCCCCTCACCTCCCTTCCCCCTTTCTGTTGCCATCTTGAATCTCAAATTAACTTGAACTCCAGAGCCTGTGACTTAATAGGATAAAAATATAAAGAAATATAAAAAGGGACCTCTTTGGGATCAGTGAGATTTACAATATATATTAACTGACTGTGAAGCTGTGATGTGCAGACTGATAAATGTGCTGGAATTACTCAATTCTTTCTCTTTTAATAATTCTGTCATCCGTACCCGCCATTTGACCATTACACTATTGAAGTCATTTTTTTGTAGAAATAGGTAATATCATCAGTCATTATAATCATTTAATACATCTTTTCCCCCTCCATCCTCTTACTTTTGGTTCCTAAGCTGGTGCCAAAGCCTGTATCTAGTAGTTCCTCATGGAAATACATTTCACCGCCATGCAGTTAAAATTGGGCTGCTTGCCATGTAGAACTATATGGGCCAGATATGGGTGGTATAAGGCTGTGTACAAAGCTAGTGGGGGATTTACAAATGGGCCATGTGTGGGTCATTAATTCACTTTGTCTAGATGTTTCTGCCTGTGATTCATTGGTTTGTATACTGAGGGAAGTTTACAATGGGCTTTCTGTGTCTGCCACTTCAATGGAGTGATCATACACAGTTAAAACATCAATTCTAAATCTATCAATTCTAAAAAAAATAATAAGCCTCGAAAAATCTGATTTTGTTGTGTCTCTGCAGCTGCAAAGCCTTATATTGTTTAACAGTTCTATTTGGTAAACCATATAAAAAGAATTTAGATATATAACAATATTTTTGATAGGCCTAACTACATTTGCTGGCACTGGAATTTGTTAATCCGCAACCCTCTCTGCTAAAAATTACATTTGTATGCTACTATACTTGCACTCATGCTGTGCACTCCCACACACACTCTGAACTCGACCTCAATACAGATCAAGTATTGACACTACTGTATATATTATTATTATGTCAATGTATTATATGTATTTGTTGTAATACTACTTCCCTGCACATGCTTTGTGCAGCTTTCTTGTCCTTGTTTTAGCTGTATGTGTGCATTTTTCATACTCTCCTGGCATTATACATAAACGCTACAAGAAACTGGGGTCAAATTTCTTGTATGTTAAAACATATTTGACTAATAAAGCTGATTCTGATCCTTCTAATTTGTAAGAGAAGATACATTTAGAAAGAAATGCAGATTTTTTTTTTTAATCAACATAATCAGAAAACATGTTGAATGAATGTACTATACGTATTTGCAAAATCATACTGAATGTATCTACAAACCATAAGACAACATATTTGATTTCATAATACCTGCTTATGGGAAATAAAGCACAATCAAAGCTTTTAGGGTTGAGGTCAGGCAACTCAAAGCCCTTAGTTAAAGCTAGGGAAAGATCATCATTATTAACATGATCCATGCCACAATTATGTTTTCTCCAAATCGTATTTAGCAAAAAACATTTAGCACAATGTAAAAATATATTCTTGAAGACTTGAGATGCAATTCATTTTGTTGCTCAGACATACTTTTAAATCAATATTCAATAAATCAACAGTGTGAGTGATCATTTCAGTTCAATGGTGTTTGTATTCAAAAACCCATTCAGTGTTCAACACAATAAAATAACATAAAATCTATTATTTCAATCATTGTATGTGTGTGTTTTGTTCTTGCTTTACTGCATGTGGTGGAGCAGGTGGAATATATAACTAGAACAGATGGCTACTGACTACAGAAGAAGTGATAATACTGTACAGCAAGAAGAAAAAGCAGTGTGCTTACACCTCCTTAAAGATGTTGGAGAAATGTACACAGTTAATCTTCCTCCCCTTTGATTTGATTGTGCTCGCTAAATACAAGGGGACTTAATCAAGCTTAAAAATAACAAACAAACAAATAAAAGAGAGGTCCTGGGAGAACTCATTAGAAGCCTTGTCAAACTCCAAGAGACTACATAATTACTTTACCAAAATAAAAATGCAAAGCTATTTCATTTGTATTTGCTTTCCTTTCTGAATTACTGCTGAACTAAGGTCATTGAAACTTTCACTTTTATCCCTTTGAAAAGTTTGATTGAGCAGGGTGAACTCGGTGTGCGAGAGGCCTCGTCGGCCCTCTGGCCCGCTCGTTTCTGCGCCTCTGTTTTGCTTCCCTGAACCCGTGAGCACAAACCCCGGTTTGTTCTAGCACAGTCCATCGATCGGAGCAGAGAAAGAGGAAGATGAAAAGCACTTCCTTCCCTTCATTAAAAGATGGAAAATCAGGGCCTGTTGACAAGGAAATGAAACAAGTTGGGCAAATTTCTATAAATAAATCTTTTTTTTTTTTTTTTTTTTTGTCATTTTAATTACCAGATCAACAGCGGCTCAGATGAACGGCCCAGCCATCAATCTTTAATTAATGTCACGCTTTGCGGGTTGCAGCGATGCTGGGCCTGATTGAAAAATAAGCCCAATGATATTTCTATTAGAGTTTGTTTTATTAATAACGCGTCAGGGCTTTAAAAACATGTCTCAGAGATAGCCAATCACAGGGAGACGATAGACAGATTTTACATTTAGCTCTTACAGGCTCACACTTACACAGATCTGCATAATTATTTTTCTCTTGCATAATTTAGCCTTTCATAAACACTGTTTTGTAGTAACTGACTCTCTTATAACTGCTAAAAACAAAGCCCCTATAGAGTTATAATACATTATATTCTTTCTCCTTCCATATAACAGCTTGTAAACAATCTGTCGCAGTGCAAACTTTAAAAAAATCTATCTATGCTTACTTTATTGTGTCCAGTGATCTAAATAATGTTTCAAAGATGTTTCCAGCCTGACAAAAACAGGACGCTGAGGCGATAAAATACACTGCACTACATAAACATTTTCCATCATCAGACAGTTTGCAGGCACAAATCCTCCAAATGCAGCAACACAACAACACCTGCAGCCCTACAGCCAGCTTCTGGAGGAGAGAAGAGGGACATAGAGAAGACAGAAGAGGGAGGAAGATAGAGAGGGCTGCGAGTGTCCTTAATGCCGGCAGAGGAGTCTGTTTTTGTCTCTCTCATCTGGGTTTGACCTCAATCTGACTCGCTATGGAAAATAATAAACATATCAGCTAGAACTCGACAGAATCCAAGGCAACTAGATTTTTGCTTTAATTTATGTTTCTTGGAACGAGGTAACAAATCAATAGATAAAGTTTGTTTGCCCAACATATTTTGTGTGGTTAAATAATAGCTTCATGGTGGTGTGGTTTCTGTAAAAAATCCCTGTTCACCGCTGAGATCCATCAGTCTCCCGTCAACAAATCAGATTTACTCTGAGCTCCTGACAGTCCATCATCTGAAAATACAAAAAAAATGTTTCTCTCCTGCCAAATTAGGGTTTCCTTTAAGTAGCTTATTCAACCAATTTCTTTGTGCATGAAAAATAACAACTAGCTTACACTGAGATTGGTTATTAAGTATACCCACTATAATTCTGTGTCATGAGCGCTGCAGGAGATGTCTCATAATATTCAGTGGGACTGCCTGAAAAATGAGAACAGTGTGCGTGCAGGAGACACAATCAACAAGTGCTGAAATAATAATAATAATAATAATAATAATAATAATAATAATAATAATAATAATAATAATAATAATAATAATAATGGTAATAATACATTTGCAGTAATAAAGTTCCTCTTGTTTCTAATTATAAGCCCTTTATAATATTCCAATAATATCCTTATCTGGACTTGGAACATATCTGGTAGGTTAAGTACCTTCACAGTGAGCTTAATATACATTTTTTTTATGTAATGTCTAACATCATTATAAGACTTTAAAATATTCCTACTGTAACTTGTGGTTTTACTTATGATTAAGGCCTGGTGACCTCAGAAAATGGCACAGTGAAATGTATCTGTGCAGTAATAGAAGCTTGTTGACTACCTGCAGGGCTTGGCTCTCCAAGCTTCTTTCTATGTTCTCTGTATGGGGCAGTTTACTTACCCCTGACATTTTATTCTCAGGACTATACATCATTTAATGAAAAAAAAAAAAGAGTTCTTGAAGGGGTATAAAAAGCTCTCCATGCTAGCTAGATTTCTAACTGGGAGGGTTTGCTCCATTTTGGACTTTGGTCAGTGGCACACATTTGATGTTCAGAGCTCACTAAAGTAGAACTCAACACAAAATATTCACGTAGACACGCACAACCCTTCTATTCCACTGAAAATAACTGATTTTGGGACTAAATTTAGCTTTTTAAATGCTGTTGTGTCTTATCTTATTATCAGATTGTAACACATGTTCTGTTGTTGATGTAGGAACTGTCAGTCTGTGAGTCCCACTCATGGCCTACATGTACATAAACAGCCCCAGTGAGGATCACCACACCCAGTTCACTGCTCTGTGTGTGTGTGTGTGTGTGTGTGTGTGTGTGTGTGTGTGTGTGTGAGCACAAACAAGAATGTGAGCTTGTAAAAAAGCAGCAGTAATGCATATTACATGCATTGAGACCATAGTTAATTTTATTGGATTCCAGTGCATTTATTTTTATTTGTCAGGGACTTTTTTGATGTGCATGAAAGTATTTTTGAAACAAGCGAGAATTCCAGCGAATGGCGAACTAATTATGTCTTGGTGGAGAGGTTCTGCTGCACATAACAACAAATACAAGCATATATATATCCTCTTATTAGTTCTGCGTTACGTTAGTGACAGCTCATATGTGAAGTACTCAATTAAATAACGTTTAAATAATGCAACATTATGTTGCTGTTAATATTTGTGAAAATGGTGCTGTTTGACACAAGTACCGTAAGTTGTCCCAAAGATGATGTGTTAAAAACAATACAGATGTTACAAAAAAGTTAAGCGAGACCTGAGCCTCCTTCATGCTCCTGTTTCCTGTTTCCTGCTTAAACTTTTACCAGAAAGCCGTGGCAGTGCTCTTGACCTGGATGTTATGTATTTGTGTTGTTGGGGGCAATCTTTCTCATCGCTCCCAAGATGAACACTTGCGGTTTATTTTTAAGTCATCGATTACTCAAAGTTGGCCCCGGCTATCTCTCCGCTACCATCTGGGCACCGCACCTCTCTGTCCCGGGGCCCCTGTGTGGATAATGACAACCTTCCTCTCTGCCATTAATTTATGAGCGTGAGTCGTTTGTCATGCCTTATCACGCGCTGCCATATCTGTATCTCCCTTCTGTTTTTTTTTTTTGTTTGTTTTGTTGTTGTTGTTTTTTTTTGCTTTTCTTTTTTCCTTCTGAAAGCAGCTTACCACTGTGTCTGCATGCAACAGCTCATAAATCTTTCACTCTCATGCCCTGTCGCCGTGTTCACTGGAGGATGTGCCAACACAGCTGAGGTTGTTGTTGTCACCCTATTTTGTATACATGTCCCCCCCAAAAAAAGAGAAGCAGGCGTTACTGACCCCAGTACCTTAAGTGCAGGACAGAATTCCAGATCTGTCTAGACAGTGGTGAAGCTCAGGTGTCCGTTTGTGTTTTTTTTGCATTTTTTTGATCAAAGCTGTTAGATAGATGGTTTTTGTTAACTCTGATGTTATTGCAAACAATACATGTCTCTCCCCATATTTTAACATGTAGATTATTGCTCATAATACACGAAAACAAACAGGTAAAATCTGTCAGATTCAAATGTTTTAAATCAATGCTGCATTGAATACATCTATAAACAGGGACAAAGTGATTTCCTCTTTGATCTTGATGAAAAATCAGTGCAAAGAGCTGCAAATTTTAATAAGTTGTTGCATATGTGTTGTCTTTAGTTGGTTAATTAACAAAAATAAAATAATATAAGACATCTTTTGGTACACAAAACCAAAAGACCAGTTATAACATTGCATGTATTTCTATATACTTTCTAATGACATATGTTCGTGTGTACATGTACATGCAAATCTTTAAACACGTCGTAGACCTACTAACTGAAGAAAGAAAGGAAATCCTCTTATAGGACTTTAAAGTTTGTACATGAAGGAAACTCAAGTCTTTGTGCGTCATTCTCATTTAAAACATCAGATCTTACTAAACAATGTCTAGCATGTTCCCAGTAAAAAACAAACTGAAACTTATTGTCTACACTATATCACTGAGACGGGGTTGACAGGTTCTTCCAGACAGTTAAAATACCAGATCTCAACTTGGCACATAAAGATATTTGCTAATTAAAGAAAAGCATAATTCTCTGTACTATATTTTATCATCCTAAATGCATGAGTTTGTGATTGAGTCCATTAGTCACAAACACTGGTCTTTACTCTCTTAAAAAATAATTATAAAAATATTGATCTTTTCATTATTGAGAAATAGAAAAAAAGGAATTGGGGGAAAAAATGTTGAAATGCTGATTTAAAACTTTAAAAAATACATTAAACAACTTTTTAAAAATGAATTGTAAAGATTATTTCACCAAGACATTTATTATTATCAGTGTGGAAAAACCTCAGAATTGAAGATACAGAGTTTAAGCAATTATAGAATTACATTTCTAAAAGTAACATACTGTATGAAAATGTGTGAAATATCTAACTAGAGTCAGTTCAGGTCATTTTCTATGATACATTTGATCATAAATATTTAGACAATTAAACTGTACCAGCATGTTACAGGTAAATTATTGCAGATTAGACCAAATATGACTTATAAAAGTAAGATTGAAAGACAGTATATCTATTTTAACACTACATCTGTGTCTACTCATGAACTTTACGAGGAGTCATTTCTTTCGTCTACATTTATCTACAGACCTGAGTGTTTGTCTCCAGCATGTACACAGTGATGGAATGCTTTATGTGCTCTTGAGAGGCCGTACGGACATGAGAGTGATTGTGAGCGTTAAGAGCACATATTGCACCGGCAATACAGCAGCACTTTGCATACGCTATTTTCCTCTTCATCTGGCTGTTATTTTGGTTCCTAATGAAATCACACACAAATCGCCCAAAGTGCTGACAACACAAGCTTCAGGGGCCGGAAAGCCAATCCTCTCAGGGCTCCATTTAGATATCAGCTAAGGGGGGCGGGGGGGTTGGGGAGGGGGGGTTCTCAAACTAGATTTGATTCTGTTGTCTTTTTCCAGTTCCATCGCTGCCTGCCATCCCTGCTGTGAGGAAATATTTGAAAAAAAAAAAATCATCACAGTTTTTTTTTAAAAAAAAAAAAAAGAAAGAAAACACCAGTGAGTTAATCTAAATCTAAGCCCTGGACAAAGACCGAGGAGGAGGAAGAGAGAAGAAGAATGAAAGGCAGATGGAGAGAAGTGGAGAAGTGCTCTACATCAACAGCACGGGTAAACTTCTTTGCATCTCGCACCATAGTCGTGGCTATATTTCCCTCCCAAAATGACACTTTAATTAAACAAATTACTGTGCCTCGGGAGAAGGACCTTCAAGAGTGCGATAAGGCCGCGGGGAGATAAAAGCCTTATAGGCAGTGTTTATCAGAGACGCGGGGGTTTAAACCTTTAATAGGTAATGCCCAGATAAGTAAGCCTTTGTGGTGTTACTGGCGCAGAGATATTTTACACAGAGGAGCTTACCAAAGAGAGGGGGAAAAAGAAGCTGGATCAAACCAAAGACTTAAAGAGTCTCTGATTATGAGCAGCAGAGAATAGGGGGACACCAAAAAGTGTCCCCTCACTAAACTCTCCTCTTTTATTTATACACATATTTCCATGTGCAGAGACGCTACTGAGATTGAGCTCTTACGGTCTTTTCTCTGAGTTTAACCTTAGCTAGGATACGCATAGGCCTTTTTTCTTATTCTTAACAAACCAGCATTTGTGATAAGAGTCTTACCAATTTTCATGGATTAACATGAGTGCAAACATTAAATGGCATGCATCCTGGCAGTAGATTTTACCTGTCATACATACAGAGACAGAGCTAAGAGCCAGTGTTGAAGAAAGAAACTTCTTTTTTTTTTTTTTTTTTTTTGCTCTGAGACTCTTTGTACTTCTGATAACAAAGTATCCATCTTGTAATGGTGACTAGGAAAAGCTGTCTTTTTATGCGAGTGTGCAGCCAAAACCAACAGGACATCAAAGAGGGTTAGATTGGTATTTCTCCTTTGCCAGAACAATTTAACCCTCAGACATTGAGAAGCAAAAACTTAAAACATTTTCACAGCTCCGGCGTTTCTCATTCCCTCTCAAAGCTCTTCGCTTTTGTGAGTGATATTGCTGCATATTTCATTCAGATCTGCATGATTACAGGCTGGAAGTACAGCATATGTCTTTGTGCAAATGTTTTACTCTATTACAATCTGTATTTTCATATGCAACTTTTGCAAAGCTTGCTGATAAACAATTTGAAATATCTGCGGGAGAAAGACAGACGTTGTCAAAGCGCTGGCATTTCTCATCGCTGCACAAAAGCTTCTCTAGCGTGTGAATGATACAGGTGACAAAATCTGCTTCTTATTTTTATCTTACTTTTGTTCCTCTGACATCGTCGCAAATTGGAAAACCTTTATGAACCGGATTGTTTGTGTTGTATTAAGTCAGTCAGTCAAAACAGGCCTTTATTCTCATGTCACTGATGATTACTTTAAAGCACAGCATTACACAAGTTTTAGTCTGCGCTTTCTTTTTAAACTTAAACTAAAACAACTGCGATCGAAGTAATTACATCACTTTCAATAAGAATGAGAGACAGCAGAGAAACAGGCACAGAGGCGGTGATGATGTCACTGTTATTTGACATTACTGTAACTGCAGCCAGGTCAAACTGCAGAGCTCCCGCTGGCTGTAAAGCCTGTCTGAACACACCGCATGTGTTTTAGGTTAGAGAGGCATGTGGTAGGGTAATGCTACAAGACACCATTAACCTGACTCTGTGTCAGGGAAAAAAAAAAAGAGAGAGAGAGGAAAGAAAGAAAGAAAGACAGAAAGAAAGAAAGAAAAGAAAGAAAGAAAGAAAGAAAGAAAGAGTAACACACTGCAGTTGGTGCTTTAACCCCCCCCCCCCCCCCGACACAAAAGGAAAACACACATAATCTCCACCACACCAAAGAGCTCTGCAGTAAGTTAACAGCCCCCCGGAGGGAGGGGACGAGTGTTGCAGACTCTCAGATCACTTCCTGTACACATCCCAGCCCCTACCCCTTCTACAGTGAGTGTGTGTGTGTGTGTGTGTGTGTGTGTGTGTGTGTGTGTGTGTGTTTATGAGCGTAGGTGTGCATGTGCAGCGGAGGCCTACACTGCCCAGAATCCATCCCTATCCCCTCTTCATGGAGGGGCTGTGGACCACCATGTAGAGTGTTCAAAGGCCGCTGGTGGTTATGGGAAGTGATCCCCCTCTGTAAATGTTTTCCTTTTATTTCCCCCTTTGCTCCTTTTGCTTCAAAGGACACGTAACGCTCACTTTTGCTGAGCGAATCAAGAGGTAATCAAAATCTGTACTCAAATAGAAGTACTGTTACATTACTGAAATATCACTCAACTACAAATAAAAGTACTTGTGTAAAAAAAAAAATATTTAAGTAAAAGTACAAAGTACTCTTCTCAAAAACTACTCAGAGTATTAGTTACTTTCTAACCATTGATGTTTGTTATCAATAGCAGGCATTCAATCAAAAGAGGGAGATCAATGTAGAAAATATCTACTTTCAGCAAAGCTCATTTCTCTGATATGAAGGGATCAAACTAAGGCAATTTGTTCTAATTGTTTTTAAACAAATATATCGATAAAGCAGGAATTTTGTCTGTAAAGCAAACTGAAAATGTTTTGAACCTGTGTAGAACCAACCCATTCACATTCCCAGCGCATCAAATGCTGACACTTTGTCATGCACCACGGCACCTGCAACACGTTCTCACTCCCAACTCCTCACATATGGAAGCTTGGTCAGGACCCCCTGCCGTCACTTTTTAACGCACAGGATATCCCTTTAACGTCATATTTCAATGTGCAGTATCACGGTAGTCACTGTTAAAAAAATAATTATATTTTATGGTGTAACAACACGGTGGTTAGGTTTAGGCACAAAAACCACTTGGTTAGGATTAGGAAAAGATCATGGTTTGGGTTAAAATAAAGAATAAAATAAAAACGGCTAGGTGGTCTTGAACCGTGCTTTGTGCTGATTTCCAACTTTCTGCCAACAACATTACAAAAAGTCATTATTTGATGCTCGGAGCAGCTGCTCTGGCTGTTCATACACTCCAGTATTAACCCAACCGTGGTGCTATAAGTCTAGAGGACACGCTACCCAGAAGTATTTTCCTCACTGTGAATTCTCATGTCAATGTTTTCTTTTAATGATATCTTTAACATTTCTCAAAACAAAAACACAAAAGTGTCCTTGATAATTTAACAATAGGTTCATGTTATGGTCATCAGTTTATCATCAGTTTAATTATTTCTCCTTTGATTCTGAGAAATAAAGTTTTTTTTGTCAGGTTTTGATAGAGGAGGGCTACAGAAGAGCATTGTGTTGTGGGTAACTTGGTGCATTGTGTCTGCTGTCAGTGGGCTTCATTCCATTTCATATTATTGCCAGTCTGCCCCAACCCAAATCCAAATGCCACTATCTCTGTTAAGAAAAGGTGTTTTTATAGCCTGTGGCTGTAAAATGTGAAAGTGCTCATTTAATTTTATATTTCCAATAATATGTGGCTGAGGATATTTACTATGAAATCATCTTTCTTAAAACATAGTCTTCCTCAATTAATATTGAGCAGTGTCATCCAATAAAGCACTCCAACATTGTGTGTGTGTGTATATGTGTGCATCAAATCTTGTACTATAGCTATATAAAAGGCATGACGATGGGGTTATCAAACTGAACTTTACATTTCACATCCCTCATTTAATCCCTGCACTTGTCACTTTCATATATTTCATCAAACTCGACTTTAGATTGTGCATTGCTTTCAGCCTCCACTTAATTTTTTATGCCTGATACATTTAATTTTTATTCTTGTCACTTTCATATATTTCATACACTTCATTTCTTTGTCCATAGCACAGTCCATATTTCCTTTACACAGTCAATATTTCATTTCAAGTTTTATATCCCATTTCAAAAGTATTACTATTCCATTCTGTAAATAGATTTTAAAATGTCAATTTAAAGGTGCAGTGTGTAGGATTTAGTGGCATCTAGTGTGAGGTTGCAGATTGCAACAAATACTCCCCAAAATGAATACCCCACTTCCCTTCCAAGTGTGTTAGGAGAACCTATGGTGAAAAGGCCCTCTCTAGAGGCAGTGTTTGATTTGTCTGTTCTGGGCTACTGTAGAAACATGGCAGGCTCTGTAGAAGAGGACCCGCTCCCTATAAAGGGCTCATTCTCAGGCAACAAAAACACAATGATTCTTATCCTCAGATGATTATACACTAATTGAGTTCTGCTAGGTGCCACTGAAGTCTGCACACTGCACCTTTAATTTTAATATTACTTTATTTATATCATTATTATTATTAATATTACCTTACTTTTGTCTATTTTTAGTCTTCTGTGTTGCATTTTTTGTGAGCTAACGGCAAGACAGATTCTTTGTATGCTTGCATTGGCTAATAAAACATGCTGATTGAATGGGCAACTGTATGTCATGTGAAATAAAATCCCAAAACCAAGAATCGTAAAGATACAAAAAATTTCCAGGGTTGTGTAAATAGTAGCCTATGCATGCATCGGTATTTGATGACCTGGGAATGAGAATGGGTTGTTCTTTTCAGCCCTAACCATAACCTAAGCACTTCAGGCCTTCCTCCAAGCCAGTAGTAATGCCCTAGATTGTCAGCAGTATTGTGATCTCTGATGGTGACAAACAAACACAAAGCTTCATTATATTGGACCTCTAAAGTGCTCTTTGAAACTAGACCTGGGATGGTCCATGAAATGCAAAAATTAAAACTTTGTAGTAAAGCTAAACCAAATACATAGTTGGAAAGATCTCAACCTGGAGAGTAACATACGTCAGTATGAAGATTCTACATGGCTCCAGCTTTGAAATCCTGACCTTTGAACCTTGACTTCAGTGCATGTTTGAAGGCTTATAATTCAGCAATAAAAGGGGTTTCAGGCATGACACCAACTATTATAGAGAGCTCTTGACCTCAGTTATCATGTGAGTATAGTCAACAACTGGGGGTGCCATCAGATATGGGTAAAATATTTAACAATTAGATATTTAAACCTGATGACACAAATGTCTTTACCATCCCCATAAACTCCTAGTTTACTCTCAATTCAGTATTTACAACTTCCAATTTTATGAAAAACACTAATAATTTTTTAAAAACTACAATTCCCTAGTGCCACGCCATGCAGCTTGATACATATCAGTACCACAGTTGTAGTTCTTCCGGTTTGCAAAGTAGGGTTGTAAATATAGGGACATAAAAAGATATATCTACTGAATATATCAAATATCTAGTACAGCCAAACTAGTAACTACTAACTAGTAATTATGCTGCATCTACATGATCTATGTTAAGAAAAAGTAAAAATGTTGGTTTATTTCAGATATGTTAGCCAAACAGGAGTCGTGGAGTGTGCCCAAAACACAATACACTTCCCTAGCCTTCCGCTATCAAAAACGGACAAAAAACTCCTTTATTTCTAAGAATCGAAGGAGAAATAATTAAAAGTGATGGCCTTAACATTAGCCTATCGTATTGTTGAGTTAAGAAGGACACTTTTATTTATTTTATTAAAATAAAACCTTAACCTGGTGACAGTGAGGAAAATACTTCCGGGTGTGTCCTCTTGTCAGCCAATCACAAAGCTTCAATTCTAGATTTCAAATGCGGGTGCATAGTAGATTGGGTGGAATAACAGTGCCTGCAGATGCACTACACTGAATGGGCTTGTTTTACAACCTCTACAACCTGGATTAGAGGATTGTACGAATCAGTCCATAAGAATGCACAATTGTTATGCAGTCTCTTTCCATTGAATGGAGGATCCTTAGTAGATCGAGTGGTCAGTATCAGATGCCAAGGGGCCCTCATAGCATCCAATATCGACACAAGTGGAGCATGGATGTATTAATGTATTAATAATACATCCAAGAAGAAACTAAGAAACCCAATAAAGCATTAGCACTTTAAATCAGTTCACTTTCAGATACTTAATCAATTTGGAATAGATGATTACAGTGCAGGGTTTTGTAACGCAAAACTCTCTGAGGTTCTCTGGATCTATTTGCGTCCCGTACTGTCTTTGTCTCCATAGCAACTGTGACTGAAAATTATGGGTAGTGTAGAGCCTCCCACTATCCAGTACTGACAAAAAACCTTTATTTTCTCAGAATCGAAGGAGAAATAATTATGGCCATAACATTAATCTATCATATTGTTGATATTTTGTGTTTTTGTGTTGAGAAATGTTAAACATATCGTTAAAAGAAAACATTAATATGGGAATTGACAGTGAGGAAAATATTTCTTGGCAGCGTGTCTACCGATCTGCCCGCTGACTGATGCTCACAGCATTTAATAGCACCACGGTCGGGTTAATATTGGACTGAATGGACGGCCGGAGCAGTTTCACTGACCGTCTAATAATGACACGGATGGGTTTACATTGGAGTTAGTTGAAATCCAAGTCCATCTCATGCAGACGCTAAAGGGTGCCTTGTGCGTCGGTATCAGACGCTGCAGGGCATGACGAAGCATCGGTATTTGACACCCTGGGAATGAAAATGGGTTGGTTCTATGCAGTTCTATGAACTGATTGGTAGAACACATGTAATTAGAATACTTCTCCCAATGCATTGCAAACAAACAGCCAGGAAAGGGCCTAGCATATTTTGCACAGTTCACTTTCTGAACCTTTTGTTCAGTTTCAGCAGGAGTTGATTTTCCAAGTTAAGAGCATCTATCCAGCTTTATTTGGACGTGAAGAGTAGACCAGCACAGCTAAAAAGCTGTTCACATGCAGCTTAGGCAGACAGAGCTGTGTTCAACTTGAGGGAGAGCTTCTTAATGGCCGGGAAGTGAAAAAGCTCCATGCTGTCTGTGGCACAAGCAAGATAACCGTCAAGCTCAACTGGATTTTGTGACTTTCTGGGGGTTGGTCTGGAAAAGAAATTGTCTTCATTAGATCACACTCATTGCTGTTGCTCACTCTCATGCTCCGTCATTTCAAGCTGTTCTTTCACGTATTTTAAGACTGTAATTGCATGTAGACAACACAATTTTGGTGCTTTAGCAAATTTTGTTATTGTAATTTCAGTAAATATTCCTGAACACACACACACTTAAATTAATGTGTGTGAAGAATTCTTCCAGGTGCATCCATGGGCACTTGTCCTCCATCTTTTCTTCGTCATTTTCACTGTTTTCAATGTTGTTGACCTGTTTCTCCATTTGGTCTCTTTTTCTCCAGATCTTCAGTCCCTAAATTACTCCCAACAACTACACTGTTTTGGTCAATAGTCACCTGTGATTGGTTGATAGCTTTATTGGCTACAAAAATGCAGATGAAAGGTTTGGATATAATTCAAATTGTAGGCCTACTTTAAAGTAGCGAAGTAGATTACATAGTGTAATACATGCTTAAGTAAGAGTGAAATTACAGACTTGAAAGTTGTAGCTGAGTAGTTGTAATTCGTTACTTCCACCCCTGCTGATGATAGCGCGCTAAAATGAGTCAAACGCAACAGCTGCATATACTGTAGTGCGACGCTCCCGCTATGCTCATTTTCATTTCAGCACAAATCATTTACATTACAATCATGAGCCGTGTTGCTTTGTTTTTCCCTCACTGGGGGTGTCCTCTCTGAGCATTCTGATGAATAGAATGAATGTATCATCAAATGCTCTCCTTCGATCACATATGTCCATTATTCAGAAGATAAAAGCAGCACAGAGAGAAGAGGGGCTTGGTTCGTCACTGGCAGCTCTGGGCACAGACAGTTCTCTGCCTGTCACATACCTGCCGCTGCCACTTCCCTTTAGCATAAGCAAGCGTGAAATGTTTACTTGAACACATTTCTGAGGGAGAGCGTGGAATGGGAGCTGGCACGAGCTGCATTGGAGGTACGCCGATGTGACAGATATATAAAACAGGGTGAAAGAGAGAAAGGCGGAGGATGAGAGAGGAGGAGACAGAAAGTGAGAGTGTGTTTTTGTGGATGTGCGTGCACACGTGTGTGTAAGAAAGTGAAAGAGCAACTGCCACTTGCCATTGTGCCAGCTCTGCAGCTGAGGTGAGTCTTCAGTGTGGGATAAATCCAACCTGATGCACTCATCCTTATGCCTTCAAAGGGGCATTGCCATGCTGTTCACGTCACAGGACAGGCACACATTAGCTGTCAAACTCCTCTTTCATCTCACAACCTCAAAGAGGCCCATTGATTACTCTAAATGGCCATTACCAAACATCTGAGCCTGTGGCCTCAGTCAAAGGCAACTACTGACAAAGAGGAAGGCAAAATCATCATGAGGTTGAATTTGAAGCTGGATAGAAAGGACACAGACAGACAGACAGACATATAGAAAGACAGCAGAGGCAGGCGACAGAGAGTAAAAAAGAGATAGCACCAAAGAGGAGAAAACATCACTTGCAAAAACAACAGCGAACAATAAAAATGACAAGCACTTTTGTATGTGTACAAACAAGGCGCTCTTGTCGAACGTGTGGTAGGAGAGTGATGTGAACACGGGATCCCCTGAGAATCCCCCCAATGATAGCACAAGACAATGGAACAGAGCCGAGCTGCTGTCTGCCGCCTGACTTACACAGCATCTGAATCTGAGAGACGGAGAGTAAAAGATTCAGACAGACACAGACAGGATTAGGGAGAAGCAACGCTGCATTCACAGCTCCAAAGCACTCCTCACTGTCCACTGTTCTACTGATACACTACACTGTTCTTGTTCTACTGGTACGAATATAAACAACAAACGGCTGTGCAGACAAAGAACGCATTGTAAATGTGTATACAGCGTCGAGGATAACACAAGGCAGAAGGTTTTTAGAAGGCTTACTTAAACCCTCTTAATTTAAGTTAGTCGTGACACAAAACCATCCAGTGAAACCCTGCATGAAACATGTACATAAACATACTCATGCACACTTTAGTGATGTCCAAAAGGCCTTTTTCACAGCATACATTTTGACATAAAATGAAAAAGCACAGGTGCAACTGAAAAAGAAGATATAAGAATAAAAGTTGAGTAGTTATTAGTAATCATTAGAGTGTTACTTTAGCCCCATTTTGACCAAAAGTTCCAGGTACTATGGAACCAGAGGAACTAAACACGGAACTTAAAGTCTCTGTGGTGCAGTTCTGTTTGCATTTCCACTGGATCTGAGGAACAAATTAGACCCAAAAATGATGGCAGCAGTTGAAACACAGCATTCATACTTGAGGAAAAAACAACACAGATTTGTCCAGTTCTTTGTATTTACTGCTGCATGAGTTGAATGAATGGAAAGGAGAAATGCAGAGGAGGGAAATGAAAATGAAAATAAGAGTGTCTGTTTCCACAGTAATTCATCTGCTGAGTGTCTGATGGTTATTTATTTCTGCTTTAGAATGTAACGACAATGAAACAATCGGAGAATAACGTTTTATTTCTGTCGTTTACTGGCTTTGTTCTCATTCGACCACCCCCCCCACCCTCTCTCATGCTCTCAGCTTCCTTGCACTATATCTTTGGAGTCTGGAAGCCGACAACAAAGCTTAACTTTACTTCAAATGTTGAGACAAACGAAGAGAAATGTCCTCCCTTCATCCAAAAATGACCCTAAATCAATACTAGAGTACTTCCTTGTTTTATGAATGAAGCAATATGTGTGGTCAAGTGTGAGTTTGACCAATCAGTGGCGGTCATTCCTGCAAACCCTGTTCCCAAAGTTCCTGTGCTTTTGGAAAGTAATACCTCCCAAGAAGGGACTATTTGGGAGGTAAAACAATCTCCCTGGAACTTAATTTAAACCCTGTTCCTTCCAGTGGAAATGCAGGTAGAGGAACTGAATTCCTCAAAAGGTTTTTAGTCCCTAGGGAAAGTTCCTGCGGTCGAATTGCAGCTTTTCTAAATCAGCAGCTGGAAAGATTACCCCACAATAAGGGGTTAGAATACTGCTGGGGGGTTAAAAATTAGGGTTCAGAACCCTGAGAGCAGGGCTTTCCACAAGGATATGGAGTAGCCACCCATTGGGAAAAAGTAGCGAGTAAAAAGTAGCCAAATTTGGTGGCCTCTGCTACCATTCCATCATATACACTGTTTGCCTACCCGACTGTAAACATATAGTGAATTATTGTGATGGAGAATTAGGCCTCTTGTGCGTTTTAGCCCACACAGTCTGTAAATAGCTATTAATATTTAAAACCACACCTATTCCTGACTGATCAGAACTATTGTAATTAAGAGTCATTAGACCTTATTTATTATTTATTATTTATTTATTGACACCTTCACTGTACGGTTTATTAAGACATGTCACAATGATGGTTAATATATAGTTTTACTAGAAACATATTGAAACACTTTGATTCAATGAAAATAAACAAGGTTATTTTAAGGGGGAACATGTTTTTAATCCCATGTCTTATCTAGCTTATGTATTGGTTTTAAATCAATTATTTATAAAATAAATCTATGTCAAAAATAACTAAAATAACCAAACATGTGAATCAGTTGACTTAAATCATGTGAATCTACTGAATCAACTCAACTTCTAGTCATCTTCATTTTCTTTATACTTCATTATATATTACTGCAGGAAGTTCCTTTATATCATATTTTATTTTTAAACATGATTTGGGGCATCTGACATTACTTTGCATAATCAGTCAATGGCAAAAAATACAAAAGCGTTCTTGGACATTTTGAAGTGTAAAATTACAGTGTGAGGCTGATGCACAGGCTTCATTTTCCTCATATGACACAGGCCTGTTACTTTGACAGCATTGCCTGTTTTAGTGTGTGTTTGCAATGCGTCTTAGAGATGGCTCTGCTGTAAAAAGTGAAATGTAAATAAAGATAATTCATTCATTCCTTCATTCATTGAGCCCATAAATGTCTGTGTGGTGTATATGGAAAATGCTGCGCTTTCAGTGGACTTTTTAATACTTACTGTGCGGTCATCAAGTTGCTGCCACCAGTGTTTCTGGTGTTTTCTGAAGTAGTCCATCTAATGAGGATGTTCCCTGTCTGTTCAATCAATGCAGTTCTCATTGTGTTTTGTCATCAATTATTTTGCTAATATTTGTCAAACACTGAAGACTCTCTACTCTCTACTCAGCAGGACACAACCTCTCAGCTGAGCGCACACACACATTCATAAAGAGCATGTGAGGGTGGGACTGATACAGACACACATTTCTTTATCATCATGCTTGCATGTTTTGAAGCATAGGCTAGTGGTCGTAAATGTACACACATAGTGAATCACAACTTGTTAATCAAAACTATTTTATTAGAATAAAAAGTTATTATAATAAAGTAGCTGACTGGACATAAATGAGTAGTTGGCTGTTTGGCTGTTTGGCCGGCAGCCGGCACTTATGGAGAGCAGAGCTGAGAGTTGGCGAGAGATTTTGCCTGAAGATTAGGAAACATCCAGGAATATGCTTCAGTGACATCCCCACCTGCTCAAATGATATGTGATGATCTCTGACAACGTGCTTCCTCTAACAGCTAATTTTGGCCGCTCCACTGGTGTGAGGCTGGTTCTATGCTTGACGCAATAGGTTAACAGGAGTCAAGCTACAGATATCAACAACATAAGTTTTGATTTTCAGTTTAGCATTTAGATTTCACCTGATGGTACTACCACAACATCAGATGTAGCTATCACCTCCATTGTTTTCAATGTAAGTACGATGGTAGCTGGCAGCAGTGGCAAGGAGAGGGAGGGTGGCTGCCACTCTCATGAACGCGCACAACTCTTTGACGCTGCATTTGGAGTTTATGATTGTTCAACTTGCTGCCATAGCATGCCATGTATCCATGGCAACCACAAAAACGACAGCGAGGGAAACAATACAGGAGCTGATTATAGTGGTATCTGAGTTTGCTGAATGATACACCACAGCACCTGCATCAGAAACTTAGTAGGAGACAACACAAGCAGCCAATCAAGGTTCTCACAGTCTACATGTGGTATCTCTGTAGCCACTGCGGCCCAGATGTGTGATCAGATTTTTGAGGACATACACATAAGCGAGTACGTGTGTAGGCTCTGTAACTATGCCAAAACCCCCCTAATGCACAACTACAAATTAGCCCTGAATCTTAGCTTCAGATTACAGCCACTCCCCCAGTCCCAGCCTTGCCCAACGTGGTGGCAGCAAGTCCCACCCCCAGTACTGGGCTCTTTCACTTCTCCCCTTAGGCGGTTTGGATGTATTATAGGAACTGGATACAAAACTCAAGGATGGTACCCACTATCCAGCTCTCTTGATACATCTATGGTAGGCAACCACTCAAGGGGCACTGATGCCCCTCCCCTAATGTGGTCCCAGCTCTGCCCTGTGTGGCAGGAGCAGGCACCGCCCCCCACGTCAGCCCCTAAAGATCAAAACGCCACTGAAACACCCAGGATGCTGCCTTGATGCCTTTGATAGGCTACATCACCGCCCCTCCACATGCAGTGGTGTGGCAATCATCAGCAAAGCAGCCCTGGCCCTGGCTGCGGTAGAGAAAGTTGTGACACACTTTCAAATTGTTACAATGAACTAAACCTACACTTTAAGCCTATAATCCAAAGTTTTATCTGAGGTGTGCTTGTATTCTAATAAATCCATCATTTTGTAAGTGGATGGCAGACTGGTTGACAGATTAATATATCTGCAAACTGAAACGTCAGTGTAGCCAATATACAAAGCTGAATGACTCATGCTGCAGGGAAGTATTGTACCCTAATGGGTGTGATGGTGTCAATGATCACAATGATGACAGTGATAATAACAGTGATCATGATGATTTTACACTAAGACATTCGTAGTTCTATCTCTTCTATGATAGCAGTGGTGTAAGACTTTTTTCATATGCAACCAAACAATGATATTGATGGAACGAATACTCTAAAGCGACAGGGGTCTATCATATGTAGACTGTCAAGCTTTGCCATAATGGGAAACAATCCTGCATATCCTTTTGAGTCAAACACTGAATCCCAAGCAGCTTCAGGGCTGCCTCTGTAACACATCCTGACCTATGACCTTTCTGTGGAGGAGGAAAATCCCCCTAAAAAGATAAATTGTCACATCATGATTAAATAATAAATTATTGTATATTGGATTTAAGTTTTGTTGATAGCATGTATCTACAGATGGGTGACAAATTAAAGGAAAAACCGGTACAGGCCTGAATGCTTGAATCCTACAGTGAGGGGATCCGGGATGGTGTTCATCCCTCCAGAAGAGTTCCAGAGACTTGTAGAATCAATGCCAAGGCGGAGGAACACCATTCTTCAAAAATATATTCCTTCATTTGGTGTTTTGATGATGGTGGTGGAGAGCGCTGTCTAACACTTCAGTACAAAATCTCTCATAGGTGTTCAATTGGGTTGAGATCTGGTGACTGTGAAGGCCATTGCATATGATTCACATCATTTTCATACTCATCAAACCATTCAGTGACTCCTCGTGCCCTGTGAATTGGGGCATTGTCATCCTGGAAGAGACCACTCCCATCAGTATAGAAATGTTTCATCATAGGATAAAGGTGATCACTCAGAACATCTTTGTTTGTTGACCCTTCCCTCTGAGGGGAGAAGTGGACCCAAACCATGCCAGCAAAATGCCCCCCACAGCATGACAGAGCCATCAGATCCCCTCACTGTAGGGGTCAAGTATTCAGACCTGTACCAGTTTTTCCTTTAATTTGTTACTCATCTGTGTAAATCATATTGTTACTATTGACTGTGTTTGCTCACAGCTGTATATGTTTTTATCTATACAGTATGACTCATGTACTGTGGGCATTTTAAGTTACGAAAATGCCAAATAATTGTTAAAAATGGAATATGTTTTTTGTAACAGAAGTTAAGATGCTAGCATGGTACAGGTGGTACTTTTATTTGCAAATTGAACAGAGATGGCCATGCTAATTAAGCAAAGGACCTCATGACATCACACCAAAATAAGTGCAAATGGTTGTGGTTACTAGGTGACAGTGGTTGGTTAGCTGAGGCCAACTGCGCACAGACATGCACACTGTAACTTTCATTGCATGTGCACATGTCTGTATTTGAGAGATAACATTTAGCAATGCTAACAAGATGTTTGTTACATGTCTACCCAAAGCTATGGCTGTAACATTAACAGTAAAATGTGCCATCTTCCAGTTGTCTATTTATGTAATTTATCAGTACAAAATATAATCTCACACCCAATTAACAGTTGATTTAGAAAAAATCAAACTGTTGTGAGCACCCAAATGCCAATTATGGAACCCACATTAAAATGCCCTGTTTGCCGAGTCCATTTAGTGCTGTGGTTAAGTATTGACTTGTGGTATTACAGGTTGGATCTGGAGGCTGACATCAGTCATAGCCAATTAGATGGGCTTCTCTGTTCCCTTTATAAGCAGCCTACTCCCCATTATGACGCACCGACTGTTCCCAAATACAGAGGAGAGGCCACACAGATTCTCCCATGAGGAAATTGATGGATATACAGCACCAAAATCAACTGCCAGCAGCAGATGATATGCCTTTTAAGTTGAATTCACAGTTGTGGAGATATTGATATCACTGTATCACCATGTTTCTGTCATCATAATCCAAACTGTAGTGTAACCATGTGCTTTTTAATTTTAATTTTTGATTACCTGTTTACTTAGTTTTACCAAGGGGATTACTAAAAGATGAGTCAGTAAGTCATTGCTGACTATGTTACTATCACCAATACTGCAAATGCAAGAAACAACGGGGCTAGTTAGCAATTTACAGTATAGTCATTGATGTGAGGGATAATGCCCGACAAGGTGTCCATTATCAGGAATTAATGGACGATGGAGAGGCCAGAACTGTCTGACATGCAGCAGAGGATGGTTGCCTCCACGGAGTCCAAATATACTCTGCAAGAACATGGGCCCTGCCTTTCCATTTGTATATATTTAATTTCAGAAATGTATGTGTGATCTGAAGACTGAAATAGCCAATGTGGATGAGAGTGAGTTTGGGTATCACCAAGACCATAGAGCCGCTGGGCTTTGCAAAAGAGGGCGATCATAAAGATTAACATGAAGGGACCACAACACAAGACATCATCTCAGAATGTTTGTCAGGTGGAAAATGACTCTAGATGAATATGGAAGATGTTGCAGTACAAGAGTTGACATCATAATGCAATTGTGGGGTATAATGGTCTTCACAAGGGTCTTTACAGAAAGTTAAAAGACATCTTTACTGGAGTGTTGATGACTGGAAACATTTAGTTTCACCTGCACCACTGTGAGAGTAGACTGTTCAACAGTAACTCTGCCTCAATGGGTTGAAAAGTATGTATGTTTCTTGAAACTCTGATCACAACTGACATCACAGCTAGGCGTGGTACTACAGTGCCACTCTACATCACTGCTGCACAGGGTGTGGAAAGGGCATGTAGTCACAAGTAGTCGGGAGTGAAAGCAGAATTATTAGACTGGGTGCAGTTACTTTTTAAAAAGTAACACCACCAGACAAAAAACCCCAAAAAAACATACCTCTGACCACTCCCAGTATCACTAATAGCTGTGTTTAAGTGTAGTCAGGCATGTGTTATGTTGCATCCATAACTACATCCAATAGTGATGTCACAGTGTCCTGGAGTACACTTTTACATCACTGCACCAAGATGAGAAGTTAAACAACCAAAACCAGCGAAAAGATTTTCAAGTTTACTTGACTGCAGTCTGTTCTCCTTTAATCATCTAGAGACAGAAGAAGGCCTATGATGTTGCAGAAAGAAAAGTTGCTCCCTTTGAATCAGTCTGTTTTTATCAAATCAACTGCAGTTTCTGCACCACGTTTATCTCAGCTATACTGTCTACACTTTTTTCCCATTGCAATTAAAAATACAATGCCTTGGACATTACTTTCTGAACATCTGTTGAAAAGAACCTGGCAATTCATGAAAATGATCCCAATCATACTGTACCAGTCAAAAGTTTGGACACACCTTCCTATATCCTTAAATGAGAAAGTGGGTCCAAACTTTTGACTGTTACTGTACATGTTTCCACTCACAGTTGAAGACTTTGTGTTGCAAATGTGGCTCCTGGAAGAACTGTATTAAATTTATATTTTAGTAAAAATTAAATAAATAATTAAAAAGATTAATACATCTTAAGGGGGGTTATGAGATTTTGGGAAGGGCTCTGCATATCCATCATCAGCAACTGAAAGCAAGAAAAGAGCACATAATTAGCACACCTAAGATAATATGTGATCTAAGGAGGTTGAAGCACAAGTGTAATGTTTCTAGCCAAATTTGCACTGTGCCATCTGATTTGCATTGGAATTCTGCTCCATCCTGTAATGACAACCCACAAAATTATCAAACTGGTGCAAGCAGCATTCCACTTGAAGCCAATAAAAGTCCATTTAGCTGGAGCAAAACTGTGGCACATGATCAGTGCCAGCATAACATTGGAGCCTTAAATCTGTTTTTTTCTCCAACTTTGGCTGCATTATTTCATCATTCAAATCACTTTTGATTTATGGGGCTTAGTGCCATAGCCATGGGAACGTGTTTCAAGGGGGGGGGGGGGGGGTTTAGTGATGACGCAATATGTGTGTGTTGCAGAGGGGGGGGGGGGGGCTCAACACCCATAATAAATATCTGTATAAATGACATATGCTGTAAAATGTACATTGGTTATGTTGATCTCACACAGGCTCTGCCCTCTACTGGACTCTCTGGGTAATACTCTCCTTCAATCATACGCATGCAGTTTCCTACTAAAATTATCATGTACGTAGCTGGCCAATCAGGACGCATGTGCCTCACACAGTATAAAACACAGCGGGTCGCTGCCATCCCATCCTTCTCACTTCAGCAACGGTGAATTCTGCTCACTGATATTACCTCTGTACGGATCGAGTCAATGCTCTTCCTGCCCATCGTGCCCTTGACTCATTGTCACCACCGCTGGGCATCTCTTCTGCTTTAAATGCCTGGGACAACTCAACGCTGGCAACGGTGGGACTATTTTCAGCTGTGTGACGTCTGCAATGAAAGCGACCTGGAGCTTCAGATAGATCTTCGTGTCAATGACAAGCCCCCTGCTTTGTCCATTGCCCCGCCACCGCCACCGGCCGCCTCGGCCAAGGCTATCTCAGCGGCTTTGCTGATGGACAATAACTACAACCTCTCATCTGTGTCTGCAACATTGCTACCCTTCAGAAACCTTCCTCCAACTTCAGCCCGCCATGATTTTCCGAAGGTCATGGCCAAGGCGGCGGAGCGTGTAGGGCTATCACTGCCCCTGCCTATCCCGCCCAAGGCAGTTAGCCGGCTACGTGACCGCTTTTACAGCCCAGCTTATCTGGCTCAACCTGCTTTTGTTTCGCATTTAGCAGCGTGTCGAAGCATCCTGGAAGGAGCCACTGTCAACAAAGTCACCAGTTGCCGGACTGATTTCCTTTCTGAGAGTGCAGGGCCACACAGAGACAGGCTGTCCCAGTGTGCCCCCCCGTGGAAGAGGCCCTCCCAGCCCTCCTGATACCTTACTCAGCTGGCTGGGCAGCAAGCAGGATACAGCCTGTCGTTGTGCTCATTGGTGCCAGCACAGACCAGCCAGCAGGTCTCATCTACCCGGTGAACAGAGCTAACACTTTTCAACCACACATTCACCAGGGAGATGATGCTTCATGTCTGCTTAGTGTCATCACTGTCTCCCGCTGTTTTTGCCACTATCCTTCACAGGACTGGCATACACAGCTCATCTCTCGGGCTAATGATAGCGGCATTACTTCCTCCTTAGAGAGAAATACTCCAGGGCAGCACACAAACCGAGGACAGTAGACATCATGTCTGCTCTGCTCCCCTCTGGTTATTTTCATGGGAAATACAGAGCGCAAAGGAAACACTGACACATCAAGCACTGTGTTGAGGGGACTGATGTGTGATAGGGTAGGGGGGCACCTGCCTGGGGAGAGCGATAAGTGGTGTGTGGCCTTCAGGGGAAAACTAACACATCAACTTCCTTGAACTTCAGGTGGTGCTCTTGGTTCTCTAACACTTCCTGATTCTGGTTCAGGGGAGACGTGTTGGTGAGAACAGACAACCACGCCATGGTTGCCAACATCAACAGGCAGGATGGAGTTCGATCTGCAGCCCTGTTGTTATGGGCCTCAGAACAACCTCCTGTCTCTGGGAGCCCTCCACATTCCAGGTATGGAGAACAGAGGCTCCGACCTCATGTCGAGGGGCAGCCCTCTGGCAGACGAGTGGGTAGTTTCTACAGTATCTGGTGGAAAAGGGGCTGTCTCATGCCACTGTTAAAGTGGATGCAGCAGCAATTACTTCCTGTCATTAGGGCTTTGGCCACGGACTTGTCTTTGCCCACTCTCTCATGGAAGGTTTCTTACAGGTATTTAGGAGACAGCACCAGGTGATGCCTGTTTCCGCCCCCTAGTGGGAACTACCATTGGTCCTCGAGGCCCTAGTGAGTGATTCCTATGAACTTCTGTAGCACTCCTCTCTGAAGGTGTCGTCATTCAAGACAGCTTTGCTGCTTGTGCTTACTACAGCTAAGAGAGTGAGTGAGCTGTGCGCCCTGTCGGTTCACCCCAGCTGTTTGCTGCTTTGTGGTAACTACTCTCAGACCAAACACCTCCTTTGTTCCCAAGAACATAAGGATTTCACTTAGGTCAAGTACTGTTCAGCTAGAGGCATTTTGTCCTCCACCCTAAGGGGGACGTCAGGGAGGCAAAACTGCATCTAATGTATCCAGTACGTGCGTTGGCATGTTATGTTGAACGCACAGCCCCCTTTCAGCACACTGAACAGCTGTTTGTGGTCAGGGAGTGGCTGGTAAAGCCCTATCCAAGAAGCGCCTAGCTAGTTGGCTTTGTGAGCGCATCTCTCAAGCCTACAGGCAGGTGGGTAAGTAGTGTAGCAGCGTCAACGGACTTATTCAGTGGGGTGAGTGTCGAAGACATATGCATGTCTTGGTCTATGCCTTGTCTTCATGACGGGCTCCTTTTCAAGGTCCGTGCGCTCGGGGCGACTCAGGACTTGTGAAAAGAACCTGGAAAGAACCTGTTTCTGGAGCAAAGTCACTCCGCTGTCACTTGGTGATTTTATCAATAAGAGCAAACTAAATACTTGCTGTAAATGTGCTGCAATAACGGATTAATGCTTGAAATATAAATCATTTATTTTAATTGAACACTCTTCAACCAAAATCAGCACAGAAAATAACGTTTAATGTATTGAAAGCATCTGTATTGGTTTGAAAATGAATGTGGGTGATTTTTACAGTATCTGCTGTCCACAGCTGCTTTATACTGTATGAAAAACCTCTCCTTCAGTTCATTAAATCCCTGCAGCATCTGAAGACAGCAGGACTGATATGTTGATAAGTCTGCAGTCTCTGAGAAGTGCCTCACCAGAGCGCAGCGCCATTACGCACGGCTGTTCACTGTGTTTGCCTTCATTAAATCATCTGAAAACAACACCAGGCTTTCACAGAATAACCACACACATCTCTACATACATCAGACTGGTCATTTATAATTCGATATTCTAACTTTTTATGAATGACACATCTGGTTATCTGGGCTCATCATAGCCTCTTTTCTAACTTTCTTTTCTGCAAAAGTAGCATCTCATGTTTTATTCTTGAGACACATTGCAGTGCAAATGCTGTTGTGTAACATTAATAACTAAACTATGTGACCATTGACGAGGTAAGATAGGTTACATTAGAGTTTTGGCTGAAATAGTGTCGGTCTAATCATGATTATTATATCATCCAAAGCTGGATGCCCACAGCATTGCTTAGAAGTTTTTTTGCCATTGGGAAGACACTTGGGCATTTTGATAAGACTCATAGCAGCCATCAAAACCTCTCCCTTCTTTATGTGTGTGTGCTCTCTTGATGATGTCACATCTGCAGGCCTATGGCAAGGAAACATCAGAGATGATGCTTTGCAAGTGTGTGTGTGTCTTTGTGTTTTAGTGTCTGTGTGTGTGTGTGTGTGTGTGTGTGTGTGTGTGTGTGAGAGAGTGAGTGAGTGAGTGTACAGAATGTGCAGCAACTCATCACAACAGTATGTGAGTGTATTGGTCATCAGAGGGACATTTGGTGAGCAGCAGTGTGTGCATGTGTGTGTGTGTGTTTGTGTGTGTCAGACATCTCCATCTCTGTGGCAGGGAGGAAACACAGATTTATCTGTTGTCATTAAACTGGTGCCATTATTACTGTGCTCTGCTCTCCTATTACAGCACAGCAAAGCCTGCAGTACAACACACACACATCTTCCTGTACAACCTACACCTGGAAGGCCATGAGCATTGTGCAAACAACAAACAAACACAGTCACATTACCAAACAGGAACCACACACCTGTGGTGTAACATATTACTAGTAGCCACAGTGCCTTCTGAATGATTAACACATCCTCATAATTAAACAACAGCATAGGCCTAAAATTCAGCTGGCAAAAATGACCTAGAGTTATGTTTACGCCATCTACCAGCTGTAGTATTGCACTCCAAAACGACCCACAATATGTAATATTATTACATATAATATGTATAACATGTAATATACTGTTTTTCAAAACTGTTATAAATAACTGTTAAATATAAGTTTGTTTTATGGTGTGACAACAGTGTGGTTAAGGTCTGGTTAGGATTTAGGCACAAAAACCACTTAGTAAGGGTTAGGGAAAGATCATGGTTTGGGTTAAAATGATCACTTGAAACATGGTTTATACTTCCTTAAAGTTAAGTAAAGACTTGCAGCTGGAAACGGGCAGGGAACAGTGGTCTCCTGCAGCAAGACCCACTATCAAGGCAAAATTCATCTTAAAAAGTCACTTTATATTGACATCATCTGAGCTGATCTTCCCCGGGTCATAATTACTATGGCTGCTAGATGGCATAAACGTAACTATAGGTTGTTTTTGCCAGCTGAATTTTAGACCTATACTGTCGTTTTTCTTAGGAGGACAGACTGATGATTACACAACACCAACACAATACAACATAATGCAGGGAATCAGAAGCCAACAGCTCTGTGCATGGAGAAGTGGCATATTAGAATAGAATAGAATAATTTTCTATTTGGGCCAACAGGCAGACATCATCACAACATGGCATTAATGACTTTGAGATTGTATCAGGCATTTCTCCCACTGTGAAAATATTTCAACATAAACTTTCTTGCATGCATAACATGTTGTGCATAAATAAATGGTAAATGGTAACACATGGAAGCAAATCCAACCTGCCAAATGCAGGAATACGCACATACTCTATGATCAAGCATATACCACTGTATTGTGGACACATTGCTTAGTTTCCATCCCAATCTTCTGTCACATTAAACCACATTCACCACATGTCTACTGTACGTTAAACAAATACACTGATTTAAACCTACCACCAAATTTTATTTCAAAGGGATTTAAAGGGTTGGTTCACCCAAAATATGTGAAAAAAATTGCAGTTCACAACTTACATCCAATGCCATTGTTCCGGTGCCAATGCAAGTAGTGTTCTCTAGTGAAGGGGGAAGAAAGGGGAGGACGTGGGGGTGGGGTTGGTGCCAAGTAGACCAGAGTCCATGTCTCAATGCAGACCAACAAATAATGGTTGCTTTTTTGAAAAAAAAAAAGGACATAAAGTAACAACAACCTTTCTGTGTCCTTAGCCATATTTTAATCACAATATTTCCTTAACCTACAATATCATGGCCAGATATTGTTATTTTTAAAAAGTTGGCATTGAATGTTAAAAAATATTTTCATAAAAGATAATTGAGGGTTTTTGCAGATATCAACGTCCTGTAAGGGGATAGAGTGGATTTTTGGTGCTCACAGCGTTGACCTCATTCAATAGTTTTCACTGGATCTACATTCTATTGAAGACAGTCTCCACTATTTACAATGTATTATGTGGATCATCCAGAGCATCTGGCTAAGTTTTTCTGGAAATAGGTATAACAATTGGTTGAACTTTTTAAATGCTACTTTTCAGTGCTGTAAGCGAGACAACCAAAGCTCAGAGATGGATATCTGAAAACCTGCAAATACAACCAAAATTATGTACATGGCTATACCACTAAGGAGTAAGTGAGAAAGTATGTTTCTTTTGTAATTTGGGTGAACTGACCCTTAAAACTCAGATTCTGCATCTCAAATAGCCTCACAGATGTGAAAGGCAGCAACATGTCCTTACTTTTTAGGGTTTTCCTCATCTTGCTATCAATGTAAGGGCCATTTGACGCTCACACAATCACACTCACACACAGAATGCTGTAACTATCTGCACATTCCCACCACTGCCACCCGAATCCAAACACATAACTGCTTTCTTTCAGATATCCTCTGTATGTTGTATGTGGCAGATCTTGGAGGCAGATGGTGCTGCCAGGCGTGTACATATTTTATGTTCCTACCCCGCCCAGACTCAAAGGCTTGGGACGCTAAAAAGCTCGTAAAAAAAAAAAAAAAATCAAAGATCAGCGGAAAGAGCTAATAATATAATCATTGGGAACACCTGCAAAGTTGCAGATGGGCGATTTCAGGCAGACGCTTCGTCAGTCGCAATGTCCTGCCCACCCATATGGAGAGCTGGGGCAGTGGGGACACTGTCACTCATCCTCTCTCTCTTTCCCTCCTGCCACACACACAAACACACATGCACACAGAGACAACAACACAGACTTTTTATAGAACTACAAGCTGGGTGGCTGATTTGCATGTGTTACTGGGTGAGTCATTGTGTATCACTGTGTGTAAAGTCTGAATTTGCATTTATGTCTGTGTAGGTGTAGATGAACATACAATTATGTTAAAGTTAGACAAACTCATACACAAGGCCAATATTTTATTAAAAATCAGCTATAGCCAGGATAATTGCAGCCACCACCAGTGATGCTGATGAGATGACTAAGTATCAGTCTAAGCCTCATTGCAATAATGCACTTTGCTCAGATTCTACTGTATTATTAATGGATATGTGTTTTTTTTTCCCTCATTATTTTCATTTCAAATGTCTGACCAGGGCATTCATTGCAGAATGGTATGGGAACATATTTCTCAACAGCCTCAGGGCTTTCAGTCTGTAAAAACTGCACTAAAACCTGCCTTACTCTGTCCTCAGGACTTGTTAACCCATCTAGGTGAATTTTAAGAGTGTGCCTTACAGTGGTCACTTCTGCTAATATTTCTTTATCACAGAAAACAAACAGGAACAGGCCATACAAGAATGCAAGACTCATTCTGAAAGATAATCTAAATGCAGCCATTTCCCCAAATTTGGTGGAACTGGTAAATCCTTTATAGGTCTTGCATATCCTACAAACCTTTGAGCAACATTTCACTTATCTTCGTAATTCTAGGGACAGGGAACTAGGAAAGGTTATTTTAGCGTACAGGCCACATTCGGAAAAGCAAGTCACATGACACTCACAGCCCCAAAATACTTTTTACTTTTAATCTCTTTTTACCCATACACAATCAATACAAAAGAACTGGTTGTAAATTATTAAATTAATTTATTTTTTAAATTATGAATATTTAATAAAATTGAAGAACTGTATCAGTAAATTGTTTTCATCCTGTGTATGTATCGTAGGAGCCAGCAGGAAGTTAGCCGACTCAGCCAAAGCAGAACTCTAATGCACACTCACTATGGACGCAAAAATACTTTAGCCTGAAAAACTTCAAATGTAACCCTTTGAACCCTGCTTTTTTTTTGCTCATTTTTAATTTCCTTTATTTATAAGCTCATGGCCTGCATCACTCAGGCATGCCATATATTTTTCTTTTTCCAAAAGTTTTCCATACAGCACAAATCCATGTACTATATGAATGGATGGAGGGGACTGTCCAACAAGTCCTCCAAATTAAAGGACCAAATACATTGTTTGACCATGTGACTCATAAACGACACGGGCGTTTTCTAATATGGCGCCATTATCACCAGTAATCGGCAGTACAACATCATTTGCCTGTGCTTTCCAAAACAGTTACAAATCACTGTAACTGTTTTGGAAAGCACAAAGTAACAAAGTAACACATCAAACCTATCAATTCCAAGGAAACCAACATAGTAGTTGTCCTTTCATAGGACTGTAAAAAGTACCTGAGCCCCTATTTCACTGATTTGGTGGAATTTCACCTTGAATATAACTAAAACTTCACTTTTGCTTTAAAGCTTAACATATTATTTAATACAATAAAATAAATGAAAATAGCATGGCCAAAATATTGGTACCCTTAACTTAATATGTTGTAGCACAGCCTTTGAAGGCATAACTGCAGTCAAACACTTTCTGTAACTCTGAATAAAGTTTCTACACTTCTTCACTGGTAGTTCGGCCCACTCTTCTTGAGCAAACTGCTCTAGTTCTCTCAGGTTCGATGGATGCCGTCTCCCAACTGCAACTTTCAGCTCTTTCCACAGATGTTCAGTGGGATTCAGATCAGGTCTCATAGCAGGCCACTTCAGAATGGTCCAACGTTTTCTTCTCATCCACTCTTGGGTGCTTTTTGATGTATGCTTGGGGTCATTGTCCTGCCGGAAGACCCATGTCTTCTGCCTAAGACACAGCTTTCAGACACTGGGCTGTATGTTTTGCTCCAAAATGCCTTGATAGTCTTCTGATTTTACTGTGCCCTGCACAGATTCAAGACACCCAGTGCCTGAGGCAGCAAAGCAAACCCAAAACATCACTGAGCCTCCTCCAGGTTTCATGGTAGGCATGGTGTTCTTTTCTTTGAAGGCTTCATTTTTTTCTTCTGTAAACATAGGGTTGGTGTGATTTACCAAAAAACCAAAAAATGTTGTTTTATCTGTCCAAAGCACATTCTCCCAGAAGAACTGTGGCTTGTTTACATGCATTTTGGCAAAGTCAAGTATGGCTTTTTTTGTCTCTTAGAAGTGGGGTCTTCCTGGGTGTTCTACCATGGAGCCCATTTTTCTTCAGACAGCAACGGATGGTGTGACTTGTAACTTTTGTCCCTTTTAACCCTGAAGATCAGCTGGTATTGAAGTTTTCCTTGGTTCTTTCTCGACCATTCGAGAAATCCTTCTGTTCAATATTAGGCCAATTTTCCTCTTGTGAACACATCCAGAGATGTTGGCCACAGTTCCATAGGCCTTAAACTTCTTAATAGTATTGGCAACAATGGTCACAGGAACAAGTTCTTTGGAGATGGGCTTGTAACCTTTACATTGACTATGCTTGGCTATTACATTTTTTCTAATGTCTTCAGACCACTCTAGTTTTCCTTCTATTTTCCATGTTCAATGTGATGCACACAGTGACAACAAACAGCAGAGTGAGTAATTTTCTCCTTTTAAACTGGCTGCATAGGTGATTACAAGATTGAAAACACCTGTGATACTAATTGAAACCCAACAGTCTGCTTAAAGAATCACTACAAATCAATTATTTCTTACAACTTATAAAGTCTACCAATGATTTTTGAGGCCATTTTAGATGCCTTTGTAGAATAAACATAAGTTCAATTATTTTTGCATCTTTTTTTGTTTTGTTCCACTGCAAACCAAACATAGACATGCACTGATAACAAAATATCTTTTAATTTCAACACTGTTCAGGGCGAATGGTGCATTATTTTAAGAAAATGCAAGCGAACCAATGTCAGCCCCATCTGTATATATGGATGCCAAATACATTTGTGGTTCAAAATTTGTAAGAGGGACTAATTATAAAGGGATACTTGAGCCGGGTGAAAAATGACCTGCTCCATATAATGAAGGGTCAGGATATTAACAGTATGTAAGTGGAGAAACTGTCATCATTGTAAAGGGTTTTTACAGTGTGTGTATGACAACTGTGCATTCTGGTTTGACAATGTTATGATTTAAAATCAAGGAGTACAAATTTGGATGCAAATTTTATCGCTCTGGGACAAAGGCTTATACATCCATGGGGACAACGCCTTGGTGAATCATCTTTAGACTAGACTGTTTCATTTGGGGAGGAGGCCATCAAAGCACAAAGAAACACCACAGAGTTTGCCATGGCAATGTGTCTATGCATGAGTATGTGTGAATTTTTGAGCAAAGGTCTGTGTGTAACGCAGGTCAAGCCCTTATTTGTCTTCTATCCATTCTTCCTCCACAGTCACCTCTAAAGCACTCTTAAGAGCCCGTCTTCATCTGATCTCAGATTTTCCTCACAGCCCACTAAAATAAGACTCTCTCCCTGCCTCCTGTCTCCTCTCCCACTCTCTCTCTGTCACTCTAAAGATGCTTTTCTTTGAAGATATTTAGAATAAAGTAAGCTCACAGCTCTGAGGTGTCATCAAGTTTCATTGCGAGGCAATGATTTGGTTTAAGAGTTACAGGATGGGTGATGCAGCTGGGTCTTGCTGTCGCTGCGTGATAAGTGTGACACGCTTTAAAGTAGGAAAATGATCATTTACAGTGCTGTGGACTCATGTTTTTACTTTAACAGTATATATTCCACTAGCCAAAGTGGACATTTTCACAGTTTGCAGCTGTACTTTGTAAACATTTATTGGACTCATCAGCCAAACTGGTGAAGCTGCAACAGAGAAGTGTGTGCTGCCCTAATAGTGACATTGAAGACCTGGCCTCTTTGTCCCAAATGATATCCTGGCAATGATGATGCACAACACAAAACAAATCTCTCCGACACCGCTAATACAGCATCTGCAATTGAGAACTGTGAGTGTGCACCATATGGTTCCATCTGGAAAGATGTACCATTAGGAAGTAGACCCAAAATGATCAAATGGCAAAATTGTTTAAAAAAAAATGATGATATGCCATCACACAGATTGACATATTAAGGATTTATTGATTTTGATGAAACAATTTGAATATTCCCTTTATTTATTTTTGTTGGTGGCCTTTTTGGACTGTCTAACTGCAGTGGCTATCACTACTGATGCAAGAACTCATATTTTACTATCCTGTGCAAAATGGGCATCATTTACAAGAGAAGGTTCATATGTGTCACTCATCTGTTACTTCAATGGCTGCCGAGATTTTAGGTTTTCAAAATAGGCAGAGCCAGAACCACCCTGTTTTTGTTGTGAATGCTTTATACGCACTCAGTTAAATGTTTTCCAGATTTGTTGTGTTGAACCACTGTACTACTGTGCACTCACATGTTTTGACATCCCAATACATAATCAACGTACAATCAATTACATGTGTAAGTCAGAATAAAATGGACCTCAGATAAAAATATGCAGTGGGTCACAGTTACATGTGCGGTTAAGTGCAAACTGTTATGTTGTCAGTTTAGACAGCTGCATTGATTAAAATACATGCACATTTGTTCCGTGATACACAGGTGACATTTATGACGGGAAAACAAAGCTTTAGACAGACAGCACAAAAAGACAATTATTGATATCACAATGTTAAGGATGAAACTTTAAAACAGATATATGGTTCTTCATCTGATGGCTGCAAACACACAAGCACACTCTCGGACACACATAGACATAAATGACGGTCGACTCAGCATGCATCTGTCCACTTGGTCCCATCTAGACTCACAACACAATGACACATGCCAGCTGATTAGTGGCTTATTGCAGTGTCAAGACGGTGTATTTTTATATCCTGGTTTGTAGCATTTGGGTGCTGGGCCCTGCTGCTCACAGACCACTGACAGGTGTTAGAGTCAAGGACAGTGCTGTCACTTCATATTAACAGACACATAAATTCAGACAGGGAGTGAGAAGAGCAGCTAAAGTTGGGTGCTGATATTTCTGATTCTCTATCCAGGTAGACATAAATCCAACAAGATGACTACTTTCTGTCTTCTTTTCAATCTGACTGCACCCCAAGCTACCTGTCTAATGCTACAAGTTATTATAGACACCTTCTACCATTTGTACATACTGCTCAATAAGTGGTCACAGTGAAACACGAAAAAGCCTCATATCTGAAAATACTGAGAGACACATTCTCCTGCTGTAGGACCAGGTGTCTCTTTGCTGTAGGCCTTGTTTTGTAATATCACTTCCTGGTGTCAAATTACATATTTTTACATACATGTATCAGGAATCTATATTTCTGCCCATGTTTTAATGTCAGTGACTGTCCAGTAGGGTGTATGGATCATTGTTGTTCCCAGTGCCTTTACTTTTTGAAGGTTTCACAGTTATGACTATTCCTACCAGCAACATTTGGTTGGTTTGTTTAGGCACTTATGTTGATGAGGTGGTGTTGTTGGCACCAGGTCTGTTCCACATGCCTTGCGGTGCAGTTTTCATAGGGATTATTTCTTCAGAAACAAGCAGTTCTACTCAAGGCTGCTGACAGTTAGGTCTGTGGATTATCCTTAGTTACCCACAATGTCCACAGCGTCTGGCTGCTAGAGACGATCTGCTGTCGTATGTCCACCTGGTCTGCATCTCACACACATGCCCAGCTCTCTCTAATAATTGGGGCTGTCTTATATTTGACCAGTACCATAATGTTTCAGTGCTGTTAGCACCCCACACAAAATTCAGTTCACATTCATTGTGTTGAGGTGGCCAGGACAAATAAAACCAAAACAATCTGCATGGTTAAATACTACTAAAGGGAGGTGATAAAATATCTTATTTTTCTGTTAAATTCTGTAAAATTCCCTCTAGGTGGCTTGGGATATAGAAAAGTAATTTGGCACTGGAAAAGATGGAATATTTTTTGGTTAAATGGAGAATTTATTTTAGTTTTTTAGGTCATACTAAAATCATGCATTCATTCAAGTTGATGCACTTATATAATTACCTTTTTACAGTTTACCGCTTTAATTTTATTTTATTACTATTTTTTCTCTTACGAGAGTGAGAATTTATGGATGATAAGTGTATAGATTGATAGATAGGTGTCTGATGTTTTCTCTATATGGTATAGCTTTTGGTTTATCACTGTCCAGTGCTCAGTGACTGCAGTAATTAGAAAGGCTGGGACATGCATTTGCAATGTCCTGCTAAGGCCCCGATCACCAATAACAGCATTTATTGTTTTCTAATCAGCAGCCCTTTGGCTGCTCCGATCACTCAGTAAATAATGGAGATGTCAATATTGTCCCGGTCTGTGACTCTGAATCCCACTCACGCCCCTGCCCTCGCTCGTTCACTCGCTCTCCCTGCTGCTCACTCACCACTATAAAGCAGCCTCATTAATCACACATTACGTTTGAAAAGAGTTCAAACTGTCAAGTGTTGAAAACTTGCACACACAAACACGTACACATATGCACGTGCATGTACACACAAACAAAAACATACATGTATGTGCATGGTCAGAAACAACCAAGAGACACGTGCAAGAGAGAAAAAAACAAAAACATCCACACACTCGGTTGCACAAACAACCCCCCCGCCCCCTCAACACACACACACACACACGCACACACCACCCATACACATACATTAGTGGTCAAGCAGCCAAAATGTCGTCTCGTCAGTGAGGCAGCTCCATTGATTAGCACTTCCAGCTTCTGTTCTGGCCCAGGAATTACCCCTCTAATCTTGTAGTGAGTTATTTGCTGGAGACCAATCAGCCTGATCAGACGAATTACCCTCTTTGTAACTGCCTGGGTGCCCAAAGAACTCCAGCAACACACAAACACACACATACACATAGGCAGAGACACATTAATGCACACATACAGGTACATTTATACACAGTATGTGAGGTGTGCAATTACATAAAGAAAGGCTTTCTTATATTAGTACAAATGCTCTCTCCTACTGTCTACCCTCTTTCTGTTACATCATCTGTATGCACACACACACACATGTATACACAGACTGACGGATGCACTCTTTACTGCTCTCCATTATCCATGGCCAATGAAAACACAGTATCTGTTAATCCAAATGTTGATATAATGCTATGTTTCATACCGTCAGTCATGTTGGACGCAATCATAACTTTTTTACCACTCAGTGCCGACCACCAAAGGGAGAAAAAGCATGCCAGCACTGCGACTTTAAAGCAATTACATTTGAGAAAATACCATTTAATTCTGCGCATACAGTCATACTGTACAGTGTAGTTTATGATGGCCTTTCAACTCCCTCCGCTGCCGCTAACCCTTCGACTTTGTTCTCCTTAATTGGCTACAGAACCGCATGAAAGCTATAAGTTAACACGGCAGGAAGTGATTCAACATTTTCCCCTGTCAGGCAGTCTTCCTGTTTAACAAGCTTAATGAGATTTAGGGTTTAGAATAAACTGCTGTTTAGGTTGGGCGGCATCCATTTGGCATAGGTATCAATGCGTGTGTGTGTGTGTATGTATGTGTGTATATGTGTGTAAGAAAAAACCCCTTGCTCTGAGATCAGTGTAATTATTCATGACCTCCACATCACAAACTGATTAGAGTTCAGAAATGTTACAATGTCAGAATACAGTGAGAATAGAGCATAAGATAATACATTGGATAGACTACAATAGAAAACAAGAATCCTCTCTCTTTCTCCCACTCCTCTCTCATTTTCTACATCCTCCTCCTCCGCCTCACCTTTCCCCCCCTCACTACTCTTTTCCCATCATTCTCCTCTCACACCCTGATCCTCCTCCTCCACCTCCTCCTCCTCTCTCATTCTGGAGGGGAAACAGCGGTGGCGACAGGCGAAGCAGAAACCCATTTTTCAGTTTAAATGCCAAGTGGTTATGTAGCATAATATTCAGTCAGAAATTAACCATCTTTCCCCTGCAGCCTGTCAAGAAGTGGAGACTGAGAGCACCGACTGAGGCTGAAGGGGGTGTAGATTTCTCTAGCGCTGAGTTTGAATTATCAACACAGGCTTTCTTTAGCACTACTGCAGAGCAGACTTCAGTCACATTACATCTCAAATAGCTGGCAAATCTTTAGAGCGCTTAGAGCTTACTTTGAGTGCCAATGCATGTGTCGCAGAGATCACATCATCTGTTATGCATTTGTGTTGCAGCAGAGATTCACGCAAGAGTTCAATGGTTCAAATGTATTGAGATTAAGGTGAGTAGACATGATTATCAGTTCTAATATGGCATAAGATTAAATAACAAAGGTTCATCAAGACAGTTCAACCTAATCAGTTTTGTTTGGAGTCCCCAAAGCCGTCCCACAGTGCTGTACACGTGCCTGTCAAGAATGGCCTGACCTGAAGTTAGCTTGTAAGACAATCTGCTAGTGAGTGAACTGTTGGCAGCAAGCTAGTGAGTTAACTAGCTAGGGAGAAAACTTGAATGTGCAAGGCTCTCTTTCTTTCTTTTCACCAGTTATGTGTGTTTTATGATGCCTGCAAACTGTAGCAGGCTAGCCTACACCACAACTTTGCTGACAGAATGCAGTTAGCACAGTCAACAAGCATATTTTTGTGATAGGCCTACAGGTTATTGTAGCTTCCTAGCATATTTGCTAAAATGGTTGCCGGTTGGCTGTTAAGCTCACTAGCTAACTTGTGTGCACTACACACCACCATTCAGATGACGTATTGATGACATCAAAGTGTTTTTATGACCCTCTGCCATTAACATAGCTCATATTTTCTGACCAAATGGCATCTTTGCAAGGTTTTATCATACAGAGCCAAACTAAAGGTAAGGCAGCATTTGCCTTAGGAAATCAATTCAGTGCATTTAGAACTTTATATTACAAATGTTGCAATGGATGCCCTTTTGCAAACCCACCCTGGCAATCCAGAAAAAGGCACAAATAATATCCTGACAACCAGTCGTACCATTTTCACACTTCAGAAATTCATTTAGCAACATTTTTTTCAAATTTGAGTAGAAAAACAAGTTGACTTAATTTAGTCCCTAACAGTCAGACTGAGATGCTTATTGGTTTCCAAATCAATTTTGGTGGGGTGAGGGTTGAGTTTTACTGGGGACCTGAGTGTGATGTTCAACAACAGGAGGCATAGTACAGTTTGGATTAAAATTGGCATAGCCTATAGTACCAGTCAAAAGTTTGGACACACTTTCTCATTCAAGTCAATGGGAAGGTGTCTCTTTTCAAACTTTTGACTGGTAGGCTACTGTACTTGGTCACCATAGAGGACGGTGAAACATGAAGAAAACATGCTTACACTAGCTGGGGGAAGTAAATCTGTGCCATATTGTCAATAACACAGTACCATCATCTAGCAAACTCAGCAATTATACGACAGTCTTTAGTTGTTTTTTTTTCTTTTTCATCTCCACCATGCATATTATAAGATGTGAACGCAGCATAAGAACAGAAATGACAACTGTCTATCCATTTTCTTACCTTTCTTACCTACCTATTTATCCTGGAACCTATCCCAGCGTGCAATGGGCAAGAGACATGGAGAAGTGAAGCAAATCATCTCCCAACTAAGACCAAAGTGAAAAGGCTTAAGTTTTCACAATGCGATTGTTTTGCAATCACTAATACAATGCCCTTGTTCAGTGGAACCTGCACATCAGCCCCTTTGTGTCTGCCCAGGAAACCCTGCGCCACATTTAGGTCCTTTGATTCCTCGGGAGCAGGAAGGGGATCGATAGAGGCTTTCAGAAGCGGCTCCTCCATCCATTCCCTTGCGTTAACGACAGCCATAACTCACTGGGCTGGCAGGAGGGGAGGTTCATATATATATCTCACCCCCAGAGCTGTGACCTTTCTGTCTCCCCACTGACAGCTCCTACAGAAAAAGGTGTCAATTAATGACATTTAGAAAATTTCATATCACTCCCAATAACTCTGAGGCTTTTTACAGGAACTCTTCTATTGGCACTGAAGACTTGTGTGGGTGTTGGCGAAACAGGGTGAGCGAGAGATGAGGGGTGAGGAAGAGAGAGGAAAAGACAGAGTGACAGAGAGAAAGAGAGAGAGAGAGAAAGAGAGAGGACTCCAACCCGTCATTAATGTCACTTGGTTTCCATGCCATCATTTTGAACTCGAGGTGGTATAAAGGGCAATACATCATTCTGATTGTGTTCAGAATGATCTATTAGTCATCACAGATTTCTTTGTCCAGTCTCTTGTGTGCCACTCGCTTTTCTCTAAATAAATAAAGTGAGTTTGCCTTAGTACAGTTAAAATATGAGGAGTTAGATATGCTACCTAGAGTTCAAGGATAACATAAAGCCTTGCAGTCTGAAATCCTGAATTATTAGAAACAATACAAAGCACCTTTCAGGTTGGCCTTTTCACTCGCAGGATTTGAATATGAACATTTTCCCTGCCTTCTATCCCGTTCGGCTGTATCAGTTCCATATCAGTGCAGTTTATAGCGAAGCAGTGCAATGGTTACCTTCTAGTGTTCAGGAGTAAACAGCCAGTGGGTGACATAACCTTTCATGTAGCGCCAGACTTTACGTACACAAATAATTGAAGCCCTTGACCCTGCCTAGCAGCACCGGGCTGTAAGTACAAACCTGACATTTTGATACCGCTCCGGGGGCCCCTTCTACCACTTATTTTTAGATTTCAATAATCCATGACGGCTGTGGAAAGGAAAAAAAAAAAGAAAAGAGAGGCGGGGGCTATGTGGGAAGTGTGAATGATTAAGATTGTCAAGCTCAAATAATGTACTCAGAAGACAGACTATAAATCAGGTTTTGTGACATTTTCGAAAAACCCAGGCGCACTGTGTATGCGAAGAAAGCCCGGTTTTATAGTTGAAACCACCCATGCAATCACACACATACAAACACATTGCTCCCTGCCCCAAATGCCATTCATTCATTATTAATATATAGTATATTTATTTATTTATTTCAGGCCTTCCTTCCTCAGCCACTGAATGCCTATAACCTTTTCAGTGCAATATCCGCCTGTGTTTTGAGGTCTTGATAATGATATCTGGTCGCACGTGCGGGAACCAACCGGGAGGACAGTCACCAGTGGGAAGGTCAGTGGATGATGGTCGTTGAATTTGCTGTGGTGAGAGTATACTAATGTGGCGACGGACAGGCAGTTAAGGACTGTCAACTATTGACAGCGGTGAGGGGAGGAAGCCACACCGCGGCCCCTAACAGTGGAAGGATGGTGCTTGTTTTGCCATTGACTGAGGCCCGGTCGGTTCAGTCGATGGTTATCTCCTGCCACTGCACCCCTCATTATTGCCCCCACCCCTCTGTCTGCCCCTCCTCCCCTCCCTCTTTTTTAACATTCACACTTTAATCATCGCCGCTGAGATGTTGTTTGCTGTCACCTCCACCGAATTTACAACACCATCAACAGCATTTGCATATTGCCTAATATGGACATTTCCAATTGAGGCTGTCCCTCAACTGCTGATGGCTTGTGTGTTTCGTGGTTGTTATCCCCTCCTCCACCCACCCTCTCCGGTGCTGCCTCCACCATCCACATCACTGCAACAATGTCCAGATAAGAGCGATGAAGTTAATTCCTGACCCCTCGATTGACTTGTTCCAACCTACTGTCATTTGCTTTCTATCAGCGGTCGTTACAGAACAAAGTGCATTGCTTGGCCTTTGTAACACTGCTATTTGTGTTAAATCTGGAAAATGGCTGAACACAGAGTTGCTTTTCCAAACCATAATAATTTGTATATAATTAAATATAGTTAGGGATATGTGCTTATTTTCTGTCTTGCCGTCTGTCCTTTTAAACATGAAGCTACAACCAGGAAACGTAAATGGGGCAAACAGCTAAAACCACAACCAGCCACTTTTAAATGTAAACAGCACAATTTGTTGTTTTACATGGGATTAAGTGCCGGACTGTTTCATACCTGGGACCAGTAACATCCTGGAGTCTCTGCTGCTTGCAGCCAAGAAACATTCCGGCACATAATCAATCATAAAACAACAAACAACAACAAACAAGATATAATGAGCTCTTTAGTGAGCTTTAGGTGTGCTATTGGGCTGATTTTGTCGCTTTTTGGACAGAGACAGTTTAGCTATTTCCTACTGCTTCTAGTATCTGTGTACTCTCAGCAAGAAAGCAAATAATAAAATTTTCCCAAATTCCAAACTAGTACTTGAACACAGTTATATGTGTATATGCGAATATTTCATACATTTGTCATTTTTTCCGATCATATTTACCGATTTTGTCTGTATAATCATGTTCAGTCAGGAAAATATAGCCATATCGCTAAAGGATCTTACCCTGCTCCAACACTCCTCTCCTCCTCTTGTCCTTAGCTGCATGTTGTTTTGATACACAGCTGCCATCTGTGTGAAATATTAATGCAGTGGGCTGATTTGGAGTGTCGAGCAGTGTCACTCATTTGGCTTTTAATCATGCGGCAGCTTGAGAAAAAAGGAGGGAAAATAACTTCCCTTCCTGGGTGGCTGTCAAAGTCTTCCCAAAGTCATCCAGCACGTAGGGCGTCATGCCTGTCGCCTGTCTCTCCTCTCATTGACAGCTGCATTTTTGGCTCTTCTCCGAGTGGCTGAGCGCTTTCACGTCTAGCCCCTCTTTCAGCCAAAACAAGGACGCCACCCCATGAAAATTTAAATACACCATCTTTGTACCCACACTCAGGCCTTCTTTCCTGAAAAGGACAAATTAAGAAGATGCTAAATTTTTCAATGCACTCAAATTGGTTGCACTTGGAATAACATTTGTGAATTTGATGCATTACAGACTGCTGACATTGATAAATGATTTTGCCAGATCCTGAGATGTGAAGCGGTTGCATTGTGTGTATATCATGTCACTGTCACACCATGGACTGTCTACAAGAGTTGAAAATACAACGGAGCATTATGTCTGACTAAATACATTCTCAGAATTATCATTTTTAAAGTATTGTCTTCTTTAATTCTGCGCTGAAAACTTCACAGGGTCTGGTTTCAAAGGCACAAAGGGTCCAATCTATGATTAATGTGATCGCATTTGTAATTCAGCTAAATAATGAAAGCATAATTATTACATTAATCAGCAGAGTCCATTGTCAGCATTAGTGAATTCAACATGGTCAACTTTGGGATGATTTTTTTTTTTTAATCTACATATCTTCCCAAGGCAACAAAGATGTTTTCGTACAGGGATACCTGTTCACAATGAGAGAGTGACAAGTAAGATTTATAGATCACGTCACTTTCCTGTAGAATATAACTGATCCCCCCATGGCCCATTATCTGGGTTTTTAATAAGGGCGTCTAATTAATATTTATAGCGTAATTGCCTGTTTTCTACTTTATTTTCTTGAAAAAGAAGTAACAAGGCTAAAATACTGTTGTTGTTAATTAAGACAAATGCATTAATTATTAAAGATGCAAACATGTCAAGCAAGCATAACTAATTATTCTAGCGTGTTAACAGTTGTTTAATGTTAGCAGCAGCTGAATTATTTAGAGCACACGTGCCACATTTGGATTGTTTGAAATGTGCCGTGGTAAGTGGGGTGAAGAAAGTCGCAGCAGGATCTCAGGAACGCAGAGGAAAAAAAGCAACAGAGAAAAAACTTTTACAGATGGGGCCCACCTAACTATAATTGCTCATTATAGGTGAACGTGAACGGGACGAGGAGGTGGTAGGAAGAGGTGGTGTTAATTTAATGCACTACAAACTGTCAGGTTTTGGCCAAGGTAATGCAGAAGCTGTTTCTGAGCTTTTTTTGTCGTCGTTTCTTTTTTTGTATTGGAGGGAAAGGCGTCGGGGAGTGAAGGTAACTGGATGTGACGGCAGGCAATTTATGTTGTTATGTCTTAATTGTCACCTGATGTGCATGCAATCTGGAACGCTGTCAAAAAAAAGACACTTCCTCTCGGTGGAGTAGCGGGATGAGGTGCGAAGACAAACAGGTTTGATCTGATCAAACCAACACTGTGGTGGATTTGACAAATTTAGAGCCTTATAACCAAGTCTGAGTTGGATGTGTGTCTGTCTGTGGTCTGTGACAGAACAACCACTGAATTTCTTATTTATCAGTTGAGTTTAGCCATAGAGATCATATGAAACCTACACAATAGGATCATGCTATACATGACACCGCTCCACCTCACGCACTCAAATACTCCAATACATCCACACACACAAATCTTAATGTAGACTCCAATTAAGCCGCTTTAATGGAAATCACTACTATACCGATGTTTTTACCCCTCAAACACTGTCATATAAAAATTGTCAATTAGTCGAGAGCTGAAATAGCAGTCAGTTTTAATCATGGCTGTTGTTTCCCACTTCACTTTCACTTGGAACGTTGTAATATCTGTCAAGTGTGATGGTTTCTGTAAAAGTAATTACACCATGCTCAATATAATCATCGTGATATAAACATCCATATGGTCTGCTTCCCATCAGGTACAATATAAAGCTGCATTTTAAACACAATGCAAAGAAGCATCAGAAGTCATATCTCAGAAGTTTTTCCATCTGAAATCAGTACAGAGTAGTTAAAAGTTGACAAAAAACCCTGCAATGACAGGGATAATCCTGATCATGTGTTCATGAGGCTTGTACAGTAGTTTAAAGTAACCAATGCAAAATCACTGGCTTAAAAGTAACAAATCTTCTCACCTTGCCTTGCCAGCTTTAGTCTCACCAAGGAATCAAGTTTAATGTCAGCCCGAGAGAACTGAAGGCCAGAAATAGGTACCTTTCTTGTAAGCACTCATATTTATTATATTTACAAGTGTTAGGCCTATTTTATAGATTTCCATAATATTATGACATGTTAAAATGGATTTTGGTATTTTTTTGAACTGGAATCAAAGGGGTAGTTATTCAGCTATTGAAATGTTATATGTTATATTTATCTTCTCTTTCCTGATTGATTTTCCTTTGTGTAAGCAATTTGTTTAGCACAAGATTTGAGGAATAAAATAACAAAGGAAAAAACCACATATCTTTACACCTTACATGACACTTTTTAGATTTGTTTTAAAAATTGACCGTGCATAAGTACCATCCAGTCACTCTGACAAAACTTAACAAGCATGTCATGCAGTATCGGTAAGTGCTGTGACTGCACTAGATGAAAGCCATAGACTAAAGGTGTCAGTGTGCTCCAACCGAAGTGCTTGTTGGATGGCCAAACAGTGTCTTCCTCCATTATTTACACAACAGTTTATGTCACTGGATGTACAACTGAGTGCAAAATTATAAATGCCTTTCAGGAGAGACCATCTGAAAGTGTGAATGTTATCTCCATATTTAAACAATTACTGCATCTTGCCCCTCTCTATGAGGGCCGCCATTTCACCTTGCCTTTAACCATTCTGAGTAGCTACGAACACTTCTGACTACAAACATGATCTGACATCATATCATACAAACACAGACATGAAGCTATTTTTTTTTTTTTTTTTTTTTTTGCCTGTAACAGTCCCAGATAGCAAAAATTATATGGCTCAGATATGGCCCAGAGCCTCCATAAGTTCTGGGCCAGATCTGTGATGGACCTGGGCTTATGTCCTTTAGCACAGCAGGCAAATAAATGTGCTGATATGTTTTTTCACTTCTGGACCAGTGATGCACTGTATTTGGTGACCCATCAGATTCTGTGACCTGCAGTGTTGGTTAGATTGGTTAGGTTTAGGCATGAGGAATGAAAGGGTTAGTGTGAGTGTAAGAATATCAGGGCGGGTAACAGAATCTGATGGGTCATTCAATACAGTGTAATACTGGCATTGGGCCACCTCCAGAACAGATGAGATTATTTTGTATTCATTTGGCCCAAAGGTGGATCAGTTCTGTATTGAATCCAGCCCAGAGCCTCCATAGGTTCTGGGCCAGATCAGTTAAATGGACCCAGGCCAGCGTCCATTCGTATCTGGGCTGGCACTGGGCCAGCTCCAAAACAAATGAAAATCATTTTGTGGCTATTTAGTTCAAATATGGGCTGTATCTGAATTAGTCCTGGGCTAGCCTTTACCTGAACCCACAAACCAAACCTTGTACAAAAATATGGATTTTTCGTAATTACATTCAAACTATTCAGTTAAAATTTATATTCTTCTCTGGCCATGAATTTCTAGAATTACACTTACATTTCTATACACTTTGACATACATAGCATATTACAAAGGAAAAAAACGGAATGCCTTATTTCATCATGATTGTTGTAAAAAAATAAAATAAAAATCATTTATTACATTTAATTAACATACCATAAGTTACAACAGGAAACATAGTTAACATTTTTGACATAAGATGGTATGCATGAACATCAGCTTGTGCTATGAGTCCTGGTGTTGGATATCCCTGTTGACGTATCCCATTTCTGTTTAAGAAGTTGAAGGGTTGCTGGGATATCTTTAACCCAACACATGCTCCTTAAATTAGTATTAGGTCTTAAATTCAGAGTGGCAAAAACAACCTAAGGTTACATTTATGCCATCTAGCGGCCGTATTAATGTGCTCCAGCTTTCCAAAACCATTACAAAATGATGTTTTATGGTGTGACAACACTGTGGTTAAGTTCTGCTTAGATTTAGGTACAAAAACAACTTGGTTAGGTTTAGGGAAAGATTATGGTTTGGGTTAAAATGATCACTTGGTGAAACGTGGTTAATACTTTACACAACCTTTGTTATCATGGCAACAGTAAACACCACAATGCACAATGTTACGGTTTTTAAAAAATGTCCCAACTCGGGTTGGAAACAGGGAGCAAAAAGTAGTGTCCTGCAGCAAGGTCCACTATCAAGGCAAAAATAATCTTATAAAGTCACCTTAATATTGACGTCCTCTGAACTGCATCACTTCTCCAGGTCATAATTACCATGGTCGTTGGATTGCATCAAAGTAACTACAGACCTATGCTGTCATTTTTCTTGTGAGGACTGGCTGCTTCAACCACAGGACTCGTGGCAGGAGCTAATGTCCGTGAATTCTCACAACCTTGGGAGGGAAGTCCACTTCCACAACTAACAGTTATTTTCATTGTCAATTAATCTGTTTCTATATTTTTTTCTAACACTCCAAAGTTTCTTGTTTTACTATACTGAGTTTTCTTTTTCTTGCACTTTAATCTCTATACTTGTACTTCACTTTCTTTTTCTTTCTTTTAAATTTAAAAAGCATGTACAGTCAAGACTACTGTTACATTTTATTACAAAGACTATTATTTGTCCTACATAGAATTTCAAAAGTGAGACAGTTGGTCTTCTCAGCTGCATGATCAGATGAACTGACCTGTGCAGCTCTTTGGTTATTTACCACTGGCTCTAATGTCTACACGGCATCTTGATATCTTGACGACACCAAAGCACAGATTCACTGTAAACAGTGGACTGCAGAGGGTGCCAGGCCTTATATTAAGCCGTTTTTCCACCGCATGGTAGGGTTCGACTCGACTCAACTCGCTTGGAGAGAGAATCGTCACTAGAACCATCACTTGCACAACACAGGACATCCTGCACAAAACTGCCATTTTGAAATAGCCTAACCACCATAGCAGCCACAATTTTTTTAATTCAGTGGACTATTTGATTCACGCCATGGTCCACTGACAAGGTGCAGATGTTCCTCTGTTTGGTTGCTGATAAAACAGTCCACCTGGATGGAGCAATGCGTAACAAGGTCTAACAAGAAGTCTCTGAACTGTTACCAAAGTACATTCCAACAGTGTAGGGAAAAGTAAAAAAATAAATAAATAAATAAATAAAAAAACTTAAAAAGGAGTGGTTCAAACAGAAGGAGTTGGAAGTGGTTTGACCAGATGAATGCTGTATATGGCCATAGACCAGCGAGCAACGGGAGGGAGGACAGCCTCGACTCCCCCATGGCTTTGTTGGAGTCCCTGATGGAGAATAGTAAGTTTTTCATTCTTGTTTTGTTTTTACGTTAACTCTGTACTCTACTTGAAAGCTTTATTTTTGTTAGTTGGCTGGCAATTGGAAAGCTCACTTCTAACAACCAAGCCTATTTTACCTTTAAACTTGTGTAAAATCAACATGTTGATAATGACTGCTTTATGGAGCCCCAATGAGTTAGCTAGCTAGCTAATTAGCCAACACAAAAGCAGATAATGCTAATGCTATTGTTGTGCTATGTGCTATTGTTTATGTTCTGTTTTCTAGAGTTGTTGCTATTCCGAATTGTGTTACAGTAGTTTGTGTTATTAACAAGTCATTTGTATAATCTTTCTGTTCAAGATTATGTTTTAATAAGCGAAGAGAGTCCAGTTACCCCTTCCCTTAGCGATGACGCCATGTTGGTACCAACAGCAGCGTCGACACTGGCACTGGCAGCAGCAACCTCCAGTGCCAACATGACACTACAGTGTGTAGTCACAGTAGACATGGCAAAACACCTAGACGTGTAACATTTTATTTTTACGATAAGATTAATTAAAGAGTACTTAATTACAGGCAACAGCGGTACACATACAGTACCCACAACTATTGTTGTATTTTAACTAATAGTGCAAAAATACCATCTCAAACAAAGTGACATACAAAGTGACATTGGGGTGTGATCAGTAGCAGCAAGTCAGCAAAGTATATGTAAGAGTAAAATGATACTGTCAGATATAACAGTGTACGCCAGAATATTATATAATATGATTATGTACTTAGAGTTGTCTGTATTGATATCAAGATGACAACATTATATATCATCATTTCTCAATGGTACTTTGGTTGTTATCAGACCAAACTCCAATGCAGTTAGTATAACAGGAGAAAAAGCTTCAACTCTTCTAGCCTGTAGTCTGTGAATCTATTCTCTGCATTGAAATTAAGAACCTGTGGTAATTGAACATTATATACTTACATAACAATGCTTTGAGTGAAAAGTGAATTGTATCAAGCTCCAAATTGAGGTATTTACCAAAAGAGAATTGATAAAGTGCTTTGGTTAACCACCTTTGTTTTTTTCTTCATTATTGTCCAGACAAGGGGAAACGGAACAGGAGCATCTGACTGTCCTGAGGGAGATGCAGGCGGCAGATGTAGAGCTGCAGGAGCTGAACCGGGCACAGCAGGAGTTGAACCGGACACAGCAGGAGCTGAACCGGGCACAGCATGAACGGCATTTCCAGATGGCCATCGATGATGCGGTGTAAGCAAGGGAGCTGGAAGCGGCCTTGAGGAGGGAGGAGAATGCTGAAACTGCAGCCTTCAATCAAGCCTTCCTTGGTACGCTGAGCCAACTTGTGCAAGCGTTGACTGGCCGGCATGACCCAGTTCCTTTGCCCCTGGACTAGACCCCTTATGCCTTATGTAGTTTATACTTAGCAACCATTTGCATTTGCACTACATTTAAACTTATGAACACAGTTTGCTGTGTTGCACTGATTTGTTTCCATTTGAATTACATTGTTCTATTTATGTCTATTGTTTGCTTTTTTATTTGCACATTTGTTTAACTGTTTTGTAACTTGTAAAATATTCATTTTCATCACGGTTTCCTATTTCAAGGGCTTTAGCATTTAATTTACCAAATAGTAAATCCTGATGACCTTTAAAAAAAAAAAGCAGTTTGACAAAAACAAAGGGGGGACATTTATGTGTGTAAAGATAGTACAAAAGATTTATTTATGTTCAATACAATTTACAATATGTGTTCAATACAGATAATAGGAATGACAAAATTAATATTTGGCTATTCAAGTAGAGCATCAGACCCTCTCATACATCCCTGCCCCCTTTCTCTACACCCTGTGACAGGGCCACCACAGGCTCTGCCACTGGTGCATCCCACTCATTGTCATAGGCCTCTCCATGACTCTCGCAATGGTTAGCCAGAGCACAGCAAGTCAACACCATAGATTTCACCAGTTTGACATCACAGTCATTTTTTTCATGAGGCAATGCCACCTTCCCCTCAGTCTACCAAAAGTATTTTCTACCACTATATATATATATATATATATATATATATATATATATATATATATATATATATATATATATATATATATATATCTGCTGTTCTGCTGTCAGACGTACTGCTTTACTGTACTTTATCTACAACACCTTGAAGGGTGATGGAGTGCCAGCCTTTACAGTTGAAATAGTCACAGTGACACTCCTTTGGTGCCAGGATAAGTATGTGTGATCCATCAATAGCACCAATTGCACCACTGCGGGAGCCCTCACCTGCTCTCAATGTAGGCAGTCATTTCTCCAAACTTCTCTCATTCTGGGAAACTAATTTGTTCTAGCACCAACAACGTCTTTGCAGCAGCACTGAACTCTTGCACACACTGGCACACAGTTGTTATGCTTACTCTGAAAAGATGGCCAATACATCTGTACTCTTAGCTGGTTGTAAGCTTCCACAGTGCAATGGCCAATCTGTTCTTTGGAGGTACACACCCTCAAAGGTTTGTGTCCTGTCTCTCTCCATCACTGGACGCAGTCTGTTGCACAAGTAGATAAATGTTTCTTCGGACATTTTGAAGTTCTGCACCCGTGGAATGTTAGTGAAGCCGGGAACAATCACATCCCAACACTCGGTAATTTGGTTGAACACATATGCTAACGTTAGCTATGAGGTTAGCTTACCCTTTTGCATCGCCTTTGAGCAACCAGCGTTGTCTGGTCCTCTGAGCTCTGATGGAGGATTTCCCAAACTCTCCTGTTTTTTTCAGCTGTCTTTTGTCTTGCCCTCTTCAGCCTCTTCTGAAACAAAATTTGCCTCCTTGCTGTGACAAACAGCCACATACTGAGAATCAAGAACACCATCCCTTCAATATCCTCCACTGTTCCTGTGTGTGTCGCGTTGAAGATGACGTCACAGCAGTTTCATGTGGCATCACTATGAAGACCAGCTACATTGAGAGGGTACTATCTGCAGTGGAAAACGAAATCCAGAAAAGTACCTGGTACCAAATAGTATGAAGCCTACTTTTTTTTCCTGATCCGCTCCTGTATGCCCTGTTAAAATTTTCTTACTGCGTTATGCTGTTAATACAAACCGGTGTTTCCCCTGCAAAATTATGAGCGCCGCTGCTAAAATTTCAGACAATCATTAACATCAACAGGCTACTAATGATTTTCACTCGTACACTGTGTGAGCACAAAAACCCTGTGTCATTGTGGATTTATTTTTGTCATCCTCCCTCTCTTCGTTCTTCAAAGGACATCTATGTAAAAGGTACAAGAGTAGCGTAACTCCGTTAAGGAATAAGGCAGTGCGTGTGTGTATGTGTGTGTGTGTGTAAATGTGCGTGTGTCGTTGCGCTAGCACAAAGGGCGAGCAGCAGAAACATGATGTGAATGCGAGCGGAGCAGAGGAAAAGTTTAGCATTAAGTTGTCAATCTGGCAGTAAATGTACAGTACAGACTACAGTTTGTCAGTTAATAAATGCTGCCCCTCAAGACAAAGAAAATACTCATCTATCGAAGGGGGTTAGCCCCGAAGTTAGCAACAACGCGTTAGCTTAACTTGACCAGGCTCACTGAGGTGGACTGACTTTTAAAGTGGACCGCAATTCTCATTGTAGTGTCAATGTCAGCCGCTCTTTAACAGAGAACGGAGAAATGGCTGATGAGTCTCTCTCTTTGATAAAATACCTAATTCAGATGGATGACACTAACACTAGAAACAAGTTAAAAAATTCCCAGTCACCAGCACTTACGTGAAAAACTCCCCCTCCTCGGAGACTGGCCAAAAAGTTACCCAGGGTATTTATGGCCATGTTTTCTAATAGTGGTGCTCAGTACTTGAAATTGAAATTTAAAGAAATGTTTTATTAATTTAGTGACCCAAAACAAATACAATTTAACTCACATCTGAATTGTATTGAAACAGCTCACACTCAAGTGTTTCATTACAAATTTATCTATATCAATTTGTAACAGATCATGGACTATCTATCTACATACGCGTCGAATCGTCTGAGAGTGAAAAAGGTACACACCTTTATCAAATACTTAATTTACTTGGGTTGTGCTGCAGAAATAGTATGCTGTTATGAAGTAAAAAAAAAAAAAACTGTTTTGTCATTGTCTGCTAGCCATGGCCACACTGTATTCTACAATACTTACTGATCAACACACCTCTTGTAAGCATTTCTGAGCGTATCTGCGAAAATCCTTGACAGTATATTCCATGTGATTCTTTGGGTGTTCTGTCCTGCTACAGCACTAAAAGCAGAAATCTGACAAGACAGAAAAGTATATCAGATCAAAAGATAAAAACTAGATACAATTTTTGTTGTTGTTGGCTTACAAAATCAGGCCTGAAAGTTTCATTTTAATATGTGAAAAAAATTAACTGAGTTGGCCAATTTATTAAATCATTCCAGACAAAATATGCTGGGTTTATCTGAATATAAAACCCCCAATTACATGTATTGTTTTGGTTGACTGTATTAAAATTTTATATCAAAGAGGGGCCCTGTGACTAACTGGCAACTTGTCCAGGGTGTTCCCCGCCTCTTGCCCAGTGTCAGCTGGGATTGCCCCAGCAGTGTTTCCCCTGTAATTGTACAGGCCTGGCAGCCTGTACAGCGAGAACCCCTGCCAGGCCAAAAGAAAACTTTTTTCAATGCCAATAATAACACCAAATATCCATTCATTCGGAAATCAATGATCAGTTGCGTTTGGGAGCCTCTGTGCAGAGCTGTTCCGAAACGTGAGTTAACCTCTGAGTCTTTGCCTGTGAAACGATTGGTAGCGTCGCGCCTTAAGGAACAGGGCAGTGCGTAATGTGTGTGCATAGCGAGTGAGTGGTTGAGTGAGAGAGTGAGGGGCAGAAAAGTCACAGTGAATGTGAGCAGAGGAAAAGATTAGCAGGAAGTTGTCAGTCTGGCAGTAAATGTACAGTACAGGCTACAGCATGTCACTTAATAAACGCTGCAGCTTGTAATAAACGCTGCAGCTTGTCGACGCTAAGAAAAGTCATGTCTGTTGTTTCCCCAACTGGTAGAAAAATCAAGGGGGTGAGCTCCAAAGTTAGCAACAATGGGTTAGCCTTACCTGAAGACGCTAAACAGAGAAATAGAGAATGGAGAAATGTGTGGCTGCTGAGTCTGCCAAGTTCTCAGTTGACCTAAAGGAAACACTGAGCGGGTATAGCTAACGAATGGATAGATCAAACAAAGGGCTACGCAGAGAATTGGCACAATATTAGCACACAGTAGACTGAACAGCATTGATAGATGTAGCTTTAAAAGTGGTGATGTAAAAATATATATATATATATATATATAAACAACAATGGTAATGGACAATGACATTTCCATTACCATACCATGTTTTGCTTGCCATGTGAGTATCTTGCATCTTTAAGTTACTCCTCCACTTCAGACACAGTGAACAGAGGGACACTGACATTGTGAGGCATCTCAACCACGGGAGTTTCCGTCCCCATTCTTGCAGCAAGATTAATAACCGCAGCAGCAAGCTGCATTTTCTGCTCCTTGATATGTTCCAGCAAAGTTAGGATGAGTAGCTGAGTAGTAGAGTTGAGAAACAATTCTATTAAAAGTGTTGCTACTTTTAGCTGTTATATGAAAGATATGTTTTTTCCACTATTCAAACAGATCTATCATATATGGGGTAAAATAGTTCCAAAGACCATATCATCTAAATACAAAAAAGTTTTCATAATAGCTTATTTAAACCATTTATATGGCAACAGACTGTTTTAAAGGATTTTACCAGAGCAAGGAACAGGTCCAGTGTCTTCCCCAGTCTAAAAATGGGGATGAAAGGTAATGGTCTAGGTAATCATCTGACAGAGGAGTGGCAGATATCTGGAGCATAGAACTTGAAGGCATGTGAGACGTAGAGGTATGAAAAAGAGGCACTGGAGCTGAGGACAGGTAAATTGAACACTTTGTTTTTGCCAACAGGAAAAGTACTTGCAGTACGTACGTGCGTGCAGTTTTATAAAAGAATTTATTGTAGTACCTGTGTAACGACCATGTTCAGTTTGCCTCATGTCTGGCAGATGTCTGGCAGAGAATAGGTGTGGAGGATTTCAAGGCATGTGAGTTGGAGGGATGGGGACAAGTGGTGCAGCAGCTAAGGAGAAGTAATTTGACAATAGCATTATTATTAAGTTTATATTTATTGGTGAATACTTATATAAAATAACATATAAAATAATTCACTATCATACCAGCATAATTCAAAAGTCCAGAATGACTCAGGTCTGGCTGAGGTCTGTGAGAGAAGCTGACCCAGAGGACCTGAGGACATATTAACCACATCAGTCCCACCACAATGGCAGCATGAACTGATCAGTGTCTCTCACTATCTAGTCACACTTGTTACTCTACTTCTGTATTTTACTTTGCCATGCCATGTGCGTGTGGTTCCTGCTTTTCTATATTTGTTTTATCACCAATACACCTGTATTTCCTTTACAGTTAGTTTTATAGTTAAGTGATTTGATTAATAAAAAAGAGAGAGCCAATGATTCAACTGACAAAATGAGGTTACACTCATGGAGAGGTTCTCAACTGATGATTTCAAATCATCAACACAGCCCTGGAGTAAAAGTTACTTTGAGTAAACGTTTGTTGTTGCACTTCATCAATTTTCACCTGTGTCATTTGTTAGTTTTGATGCTGTTATAAGCCCGTAGTTGCTGTCAGTGTAACCAAAGGGTTTCAGTTATCAGTTACATTACTGAGCTGTCATATTTGACACCTTCAAAATTGTAAACGCATTCTAGGTTTTTTTTAGGCAAACCTAAATTCTACATGTACAGTCCATTAAAATCTTGACTGCAACTATTCACATCAAACGGTTCTTTATTTTAAAACAGCCATGGTTATCTTAAAAGAAGAAAATGTGCAACATATCTAAATTTAAAGTCAAAAAGAGACAAGGCAGATAAATGGAAGTAGTACAAAAACACAATTTTTAGCCTGGGACTCAAAGTAGGTATAAGAACAGGAGGTACTGCAGTGAAACGAAGAGATTCAGCATGCCTTGGGTCTGGCAGACGTCTAGTAGAGGTTGGCAAGCTTCATTCAATGGTATGTTAGGAGTAGGTGGAGGAATAGGTGGCACTGGAGTCAGGGAGAGATTGATGTGTGTCCTCTTGTTACCCTTCTCTGGCTCACTGTGAGTCTGTATAACCAAAGATGTGCCTAACAATCAAAGCAAAACACTCCAAGGCCTAGTTAATGATGTGGCATGTGCAACACAAAAACTAGTTCAGACAATTTAATAATTGCACCTGCAAGCAGCTTTCTAAAGTACTGCAGTCCAACATATTTTTAATGCTTAATGCAAGACCATTGCTTACTTTACCATTTGATGTTTAGTGCATATTGCTGCAACAGCAAAAGATGAAATGTTTAGTCTTCCAATACCTGCTATGTGAGGCCTCTGATTAAATATACCTGCCAACGGTAAGTTTTCTTGTATTTTCAAATGTTGTAGCATGTGTCACATATCTGCAAATACCAAACCTTGGCTTCATTTTTCTTTTCCTAATTACTTCTTTTTCATCTGTTTGTAACTCTGAGGTTTTACAGGTCAGTGAGGCCTTTTCTCTCGACTTAGATGAATTATTAGTCTACCTCTGCAAACTAGCACTGTGTCCAAAATCAATTACTGTTACAACTACAGAGTACACTAGTGTCCATTTTGTGGTGTTGTTTGAATACTCTAGTAAGAGTTATTACTGGGGCTGTCCTGATTAGGTTTTTTTGGCCTTGATCGGGATTGAGTCCTTTAATAGTGGGTATCTGCAGATGCAGAGTCTGAACCAATAAATATATATAAAGATAGCAGCAGAAGATATGCAATGCTGATTTAATTTGTATCTGACACATTGAGAAGACAGGTGTAGCCTACTGACTTTGGCACACCTTATTTTTCACGAGTTAGTTGATCCAAATATTGAAAGTCCTGGTTCAAAACTATCAGGTTCATAAGGTTACATTATAGATACCGGTGTGAGACAAATTAACGCTTAACTAGGAGAATGCAACTTGTGAAATTGACATGACGTGATCTGCTAGAGAGAAAACATAACTCTGAGGCTGTTGGAACTGGAACTACAAAAACACTCAGTCCAATCATGGTTGGGCAATGGTGTTACTGAGTGACGCTTCATCCTTCACAAATGATCTTTGACGAGTAAAGACACCGGCTGCAGAAAGCACATGGTATGGCATGACAAGGCATGAGTGTTCCACCCCTGCGCCCCCACCCAGTCACAGTAAATACAATGTATTTGTCACTGAGTTAAACACTGACTGCAACTTGATCACAAAAAATGAATTTACAAAACAAGACAACATTTTCAGCGCTTTTGTCAGCAGTTGGTTTTTTTTTGAATTTTTGAAAGGAAGTAGTGGAACAAGCAGAAACAGCTACAGTGAGCTTACTAATTGTAACTTACTGAAGGTCAGCATATAAATATCAGCTTGAACAAAGAAAAGTCTTGCAAGTTACATTCACCACAAACATAAAAAGACACAAATATCTCATATTTTGGCTTAAGTTTTCAGCAAAGTTAGTCTTTGAATCACTGCTTCTGCTTCTTCACTTCACTTCCTCGCCACTCTGCCACTGCAACCCACTTTGTGGTCGGAGGGGGGATTACATCCGTCCCCAATGTGCCCCCTGGTCTACAGGCTGCAGTCCCTTCTCCACAAAAAATGAACTTGCTTGACATTATTATGTATGAAACTGCCAATCAGATTTATTTGCTAATTAATCAAAGGTGCCAGAACACAGTTCCGGTCCACTTTAACCCCTGTCATCCTCCATCTGAGGAGAGACTTTAGAGTCACAGTCATTGTTGCTATCACTGTCATTGGTGTTGTGGCAGGGGTCTGCCCAGGCGGGTAGTTCTGGGTCTGAAAAGTGAAGCCAATGCGGAAGTGCTCCAAAAAGAAGTTTGGTTGCATGGAAGTCCATGTGAAAATGATCCTACTTCTCTCTTGATTTATCACCTCAGTAAACACTTTCCTAATGAGTTTATGGTCTCAATCACTAGTTTCAAGTCTTGTTCAATACAGCATGGTGTTAATTCTGTAAATTATGATCCCATTTCATTTAATGTTGACAATAAAGCAGGGTATGCTTTAAGACATTGCTACATTGTGATTGACAAGTCGTTACCACGGCAACAATTTTGGTTAGATAACGTAAACATGGTGTAACCCCAGATTCACAGAGTACAGGCGTAACCGTAGCTGTTGCTATTTCAGTGTTTAACCAAGCTAGCAGCTAAAAATCCAAGATGGTAACGGTCAAAACGCCAAACTCGAGGCTTCAAAACACGAGTCCACAAACCAATGGGTGACGTCACGGTGGCTACATCCATTATTTTTATACAGTCTCTGGGTCTGCCCTGTTAACTACTGTCTGTTCTGATGTTAATTGACAGTCTTCAGCATTGTCATGGAGTCATTTTTCAAGTGAGAACAATAATAATCACTTCACACCACACACCAAAACGGGCTCTCTAGCTGACTCCAGAGCTTGTATGTTCATGGAGATTGCCTCGTTTTAATCTTGTCTCTAAAAAGATTATTTGTGACAAAAAAAAAAGTGACTAATAGTAAAAATATTTGTTGACATTCACTAACATAATTAAACTGTTACTGCCTCCAGAGTTACAATATTGTGTACAGAGCAACATTAAGCACATTAAGAAGCCACATCAGCTAATCTCTGTTACAGGTTTACACTATACATATGAGATTTTATCCTACTGCAAGTGTTTTGTATTGTTTCAATCTTTTCACAAATTATCCTTGTAAAGTTAAATTTTTCCAGAAAACAAACATTTTCTACTGAGATGAATGGAGCTGAGAGGTTTGACACAGTTGCTCACTCAGCCATGCTATTAAGTTTGAACAAAAGTCTAAATTTTCCCAGAATCCATGGAAAATTAGTTCTACTTAAAATAGTCAAATACTAGACAGCTTTGTGCAAGAGTTAAATTTAGACCTCTATCTGAAGTGTTACCTACTATTAGTTTGCTCTAAACTATAGTCAAAGTCAATCTTTGTGAAACTAACCCCAAATGGCAGCATGTGCAAAATCGGCAACAACAAGACAGAAGGTGGGGCAAATTCAAAAGAATGAGCTATGTGGGTTGTACCTCTACCAGCCATCTAAGTGTACTGATATCATGAACCTCATCACAGTTTTACATAACTTAGTCTGTAAAATTTCAGTTCATTACTGAGAACCATCAACCTCCAAACAAACAAATATTTGAACCTGAAAGAGACAGGTTGTACTGTCAAATGGCGGTGTTTCACACTAACGTTAGCAGTTAGCCTTCATGTTACTGGCTAACAGTTACATTCATGTTAGCAGCTAACACAATGTTACCAGTAAGATAGTAAAAATGCAGATAAAAAGCAAATTGTGGGTAACATTCATTGTAAGATCTCTAATAACAGACGCAGATTTGTTTATTTATTATACACGCTAGCTAACTTAGTTATCTATTCAGTTAGCTAGCCCGGCTAGCAGATTCAAAACCATATGAAAGTACGTTAACAAACATTAAACCGCATTAACCACTGTTTGACCACAACATTGTTCGCCTTACCGTTATGAATTCTTTCCGAGAGCTGGAGGAAATGCTGCTGTCTGCCTGTTCTGTTGCTTCTCTCTTCTCCGGTCTGAGCAAAGAAAAGAAAAACAATTTGCACATTCATTCCCATGGTTCCGGGCCTTAAATGCCTTTCTCAATCTGCGTTCTTGTCTGTACCTGTGTTCTTGTGTACTTGTGAAACATCACCAGTCGCAGCCCAAGTATTGTTCCAATCATAGACTGTATATAAATATGGTCGACGCGTCTCCGCTTCCTACCGCTGTGCAAAAGTGAAGCTGAAGAAAGATCTCCTTTCCGGGAGCTGCCATCTTGCTTGTGTGACGTCATTTGGAGCCAGAGTCTGCGCAGTAGAGTCGGTCCGTGGAACACGCCCCTCAGCCGTTCCGCGGCCTGACGGAGGTTTGAGAGCGGCTGTCATCTCTGTCAATCTTGACGTCAGACCCCCTTTCTATATCGTCAAATAACTAATTAAAAAGAAACTTATAAGAAAAATGAGCACTTGGACAAACATCAGCATGATAAGAACTACCTGAAATGACAGAAACCATCTTTAGGAAACATTTATTTGACGTGTACTTTGATTTTATAGTTTTGCTCATGTCTCATCCACTAACATGGAGGGGCGGGACTTATGACCTATACAACAGCCAGCCACCAGGGGGCGATCGAAATGTTTTGGCTTCACTTTTGGGGATATATACAGTCTATGGTTCTAATTCAAAGTCCACATTCAGCCAAGTACAGTCTGCCCATTTTATCAAGGTTACATCAGGAGCTGACTTGTGTGGACTTTGGACCAGTCAAGTATCCCAGAGCACATTTCACACCAACTGGCAGCAATGGTGGAGATTTTGAGCCAGGCTAAGTTGTTGTAATTTTGGCTGTAGGACTGTTATGGTTTGTTCACACCAAACATGAAGTGAATTTTTCGTGTGGCAAGAATACATACAAAGTGAATGCAAGGATGGGTGACGCAAATACACAAAATTTGCAATGCATATACATGAAATTCAAGTCATTCATGTATTCACACAATTTGAAAAAATATTCAACTTAAGCGAAAAATTTCTGCTCATCGTTTGGTAGACCGGGGGATTCAGCCGTGGCTTGCTGAAAGACAGCTGTTGAGATCCAGCCAGCTCTGGAGGAGAGAGCAGGGAGCATCGGTGCTGCTGCTGATTTCTGGAGGGATAAACACACATCGGACCACCACACCAGTCACACCAGATTCTACTCTAATCTGGAGCAGTTTACCAGTGGGAGAAGTTTATTTAACTTATTAATCTGATCTGTGTGGCTCTTTACCACTTGCTCTAATGTCTCCGCAGCATTTTGATATATGATATAATTCCTTTTGGAATGTTGGAATGTTGGTTTCACAGATGAAATCTAACAACTGTAACAACTGCCACATTAGTTTGTCTGAATGTAAAGTGAAGCTTAATGTTTTTATTGGACAGAACAACAGTGCTGCCTCTTGGGCTCTATATGTACGTATATCATTACATTTCAATAAATATAAATGTATTAAAATGAACAGATCAGTCTATTTTAAATTTAGTTTTATTTTATTAAGGTACATAACAGTTTGGATTTTTATTATAAGACTGAATGGCAATTTACTGTATCTCTCTGTCAGTGAGGTTATTATCTGTGAGAAACAGTGTTAGTGGAGCTTTGGGTTGAGATTATTTTGTCACAGTTCAGTCAGGTAGGTGTGTTGAAGCTGAGCTGGTAATTTGGTGTTTGGTGAATCCAACAGTTATGTATATTCACATTTACAGTGCTGCATGTAGTATATTTGAACCTTGATGCTGTGAGAACTATCCAGTCATCCCATTAGGAACCTATTTACCTGCAAACAAGGTATTCATCCAGTGTTTGTACTTATAAAATAAATAGAAACAATTTATTTGGGTGTAAAAACAGTGGGTTACCATCCTCCATGCATTATCACAAATTCCCCACACTAATCAGCACACACACGCAAACACACACACACAAGGAACACCCAGTACATCTGCTCTCTGGGATGATTTATAAGCTGATTCTGACCTGTGGGCACATGACAGTTGCTTTCATTTTCTTCTATATATTTTTCCCCTCATCGCCAAGGTCATTGGTGAGCAAACCCCTCTCCAAGTTTTTCCAGCGTCCTCTTCTTTCACCCTCCTTCCATCCCTCCCTCCCTCGCTCTCCTCGGCCTGATGGCCCCATGAATCATCCCGTCTTCCCCATCGAACTCTCTTCCCACCACAGCCACCCCAACTTCCCCAATCCTTCTTCATTCCCGCTAACAATTTGGTAATGAAATATTGATTTTTAGTTAGATTCAAATGGATGTTATTAACTTTGCATTGATAAATCGCTCCCTTCTCTTTCTTCTTCGTCTCTCCCTCCCTGTGTTTTGGATAGAGCACTGGTAGTAACACCTGATTCACAATAAAGCCAGGAGGCCTGATTTGCTACATGACCTACAATGCTCCTTTTGGAGGCCACTCCCTGTTTGCCCCCCATACATGCACACTCTCACACTCCCACATACCGTCTCTTTGCATTAAAAGCTGTGAATATATACTGATTACCTACTGTGGTCAATGACAGTGGCTTATACCATATTTTATTGAATGCTGTGAACTCAGATGAAGTGCCCTTTTCAGAGTGAGTCATGCATGGCATTGCAACGTCCTCTCCACCTCAAGGCAAACACGATTACTCTATCAGTGCACAATAAGATGTTTTAAAGAGGTAAGGCACTCTCTGCTGCAGTCAGTCCTGATCATTGCATTTTTTTCCAACAACAAAAGATACAGTATAGTTCAGTCTTATTCACAGTTGAATCCAAAAAACAAAAAAAAAGATGGAGGAAAAAAAAAGAACTGTGCTACAGGTCATGTTAATGTGTTCACATTCTACATTTACACACCAAACAGCAAACTGTGGGTTTGGTAGCAATACTTTTATCTTTAACTTCTCCCAGGCAAAATAAAAAGAAATAAAAAATTAAAACAATCTAATTAAATTAATAAATGGATTCAGTATTTCTCCACCAGAGTTTGGCCTTCACATAACTTCCTCTTAGAGTGGTGAATGTTTTTAAACTGTATTTACATGATCATAAAATTTGCAGAAAATATAATGTATATATATACATTTATAAATAAATACATTTTTTTTTTTTTTTTTTTTTTTTTTGGTGGATAGTCAAAACTTTCTTAAGGGGGAATATGGACTTCAGTATTTCTAAAATCCAAGTTACTGTTACTGTGTGTATCTGACATCATAGTCCATGACCCAAAACAAATACAATATATATAAAACTGATATAAGTATGTCATAATACAATGCACTGCAAATCAAATCTGATTCCATTTGATTCAGCTGTGATTTAACATTGATTCAGCTCAGATTTTATATTTTTAATTGTTTACAAAGAACATCAAAAGAAACTCAAGACTGGACTCAAATATGACATCCCTACTTGCAAAAAGAAACACATGGTGCTCTGGTAAAGAAAGACTCTTTGGGAACCGGTAGGTTGTCGCTCATGCATGGTGCTTCTAATTCCAGACGCTTGCTTTTTTGTGTGTGTGTGTGTGTATATTTGTGTGTCTGTGTGTCAATTTATTCTCTGAAATGACTGATAGCTTTTCTAGGCTTCAGTTCGGTGGCTGACTGAAGGAAATCTCAGTGGCTGTAATTTGTTCCCTTTAGATGTGTTTGTTTTGTCTCTGACAGTGTTGCTGAAATGGAACTGTCAGCTGGAAGACAGACTTTGAACATGAAGGCTTTCATTTCAACAACGGCTGTAGTTAATGTTCAACAATGTGAGTTCGCTAACTCAACTGATATGTTTATTGGCGCTCTCTGTTTTCTGATGGTCTTGTGTCATTCTGTAATCACACATTTTCTTTTATAACATTTTATACAACAAAAATTGATTTCATTGATTTAATAAATGACAACATTTCAATTAATTTTTCACGTATCAAAAATGTACATAAATGTGTTTCCTGCATGGCCTGCTTGCTACGCTGGACGCCGCAGCATAGCTTCTTCCACACACCAACACACACACATCCCACCCCCATCCCTATCCAGTATTAAAACCAGCTATTTGACACAAGATGGACGTGGTGGACAGGCAGAGCCCAGGGGACACAACCGGGGTTGCATATGAGGCGTCCGTTACTGGGAGGGCCATTTACATTTCTCTCTGCGCGTTTTCTCTGACAGCGACACAATTTCCTGTTCCGTCTGGCGAGCTTTTGACTGCGAGCCAGGGACTGAAATGTAATCTTTGGGGCTCACAGAGCGCTCGGCCTCCCCTGAGTATTTCCCCACCAAAACCTTGAACTCTGCTCGGGTAATCTTTTATTCCAGGGACCTGGTGTTTTTTAGCCTGAGAAACAATGGAGCACTTTAAAACAGACTGACTAATATCCTGGCTATAAGATTACTCCGCTAGCCTCAGGTTGGATTATGCACACACACATACACCACACACACCTACGACCTACAGTACAAGCATTCAGATTACAAGCCACTCCTGCTGTTCTGTCTGACCATCTGCTTGCCAGTCTTTTTTTTTCCGTATTGGTATAAGTTTTAATATATTTCCAGCCATGCATGCACTGGAAGATTGAAGGAGAGAGAATAAGAGAGAGAGAGAGAAAAGTATTATGTGTCTTTACCATGACCTGGAATGTGGCTGGGGAACGTCGTGTTTTAGGTCATGTTGATTTCTCAGGAGAAAGGCTCTCTATAGGTTTATAGTAACAAGGAAACATGGTCTCTCTCTGCTGCCACTGTGATTTATGTTTAGACAACAGATCACTGTGCCAGACAGCCTCACACATTATGACACTGTGCACACGATGCACTTACTGCTGGGCTTGTTTGTGACAGTGAGTGGCACCATTTAAATAGATACGTGCCTTATCTATCCTACTTACACAAGAAAATTTGTAGTATTTTTGCCCTAGAACACTGTAGGTTCTTTTGTATTGGACATTGTTTTCATATTGTTTTAAAGGGCCGTAACATTTTTTTACCGCTAATGGTAGTTAGTCATGCAGGTAGCTTCAGTTTTATTTGACAAGGTTGGATGTGAATGGATGTTTGTGGTGTTCAAAGCACTGAAAAATTCTGCAGGAATGTGACTCACCAGAGACAACGGCTGAATTCAGATGTGTAGGACTTGGCATCATCCTGGTGCGTATGCAGGTAATGCTAACCAAATGGGACCCTCTCCTTAAAATATTGCTCCACAGCCCTTCTATTGGTCAAAAACTTCTTAAGGTACCTTTAAGTCACATCTCATGGTGTATTTTATTTCCTTGCTGCCAGGCATGCTTGCAGACTTGACATGTTGATGGAAAGCACTTCAGACACATACAGTTTGTACAGGTGTTCTACGGTACCTATAAACATGGTCCACTGTGGTCCATGCAGTCCACAGAGACAGGCATTAATTGGTGAGCCAATGTCACAGTGACAAAGGATAATTCACAGACCTCACGGTGAACTGTTTTCACTTTCTACAAAAGAAATCAGCTACTGAGGTACTGTGATCAGACAGAGTGCTTTTTGCAAGTTGCAAAATGCGAGGTGCACTGCACTGCCACCAAATCACCTGTCCTTAGCCCAACCATTATTTTGCTGTGAAGTAAACTCACCCCAGGCCTGCTGTTTTCTGTTCAGAGCATGGTAACTACCATTAAAGTCATATAGCTGCAGGTATCCAGCAACAGCCACCAGTAGTTTGTCCTCCATGATTATCTCCACTTGTCGTCACCACCACAGAAGGCCCGTCTCTCAATTCATCTGATTGGACAATGGAAAAAAAAAACGCAAATAATGTTAGGTGCTTTTCTGCTCTGAGTGGAAGTTTTTTCAACTCAAAGCACTCAGGGCGCTCTTGCAAAAACACGAGGCGCTCAGCAGCGCAATAGCAGTGAGCAAAAAGTTTCGCTCTCATTGAAAACATTTGCAAAAAGCCACCCCAGGCTGCTAAAAAGCACTTTGTCTGATCAGGACCTGACAGTGAAGTCTTTGGATTTCCAGTGAAGCATGCAAATTTTCAGGATTTGGAGTGCCACAAATGAAATTCCATTCACCTCCATTTTATTGGGTTGGTGACAGAAATCTCATACAAATATGTCAAAACCTGAGTGCAAAAACCCCCCAACTTTTTCTGCATTGCCAGGTACCATTGGAGGTGAGAAAATATGGGGTTTTTATAATTTGGGTTAAACTAAGCCTTCAAGCTACATTTTCAAGTGCGTAGAATAAGTCGAGCAGTTCCCTCTTACCTCGGGTAACATTGACATTACTGTTATTGATATGTCACTGTAAAAGAAATTCTATAAATGTTTAAGACCATGCCCTCAGTGATCAATACAAGCAGCGTGAAGCGTCCAGTGAGACTGTAAAGCAGAACACTGACGGCACAGCATATAATCCTACTGCATCCCCTTAGATTGTTTTACGATAGTGTGACCTTTGTTAGGCTTTGGAAGATGCACACCCCTTCATCTGCTCCCTGGCTCAGTGCTATAAGGACATATTAAATCAAGATAGGACTGCTGTATTAAGTAGGGAGACTGTCTCATGCTACATGTAGATAACCTTGTGTTATTAGCTCCCTGATGGCCAATCAATACGCCACTTCCTAGCTGCGGAGGATGAACCAAGTCCCTCACCTAGATAATCATCTCTCACTGTCTGACACCGAATAATTGGTAGCCTCTCAATCCCAGCTTGGTTGACAAGGGTGGTTTGCATATTAAAAACATTGCGCTAACAGTCTATCATTCTGAGAGAATAAACATGCATATACATAATATTTTGAGATAATTGAGCTGGGATGCATCACCAAACCCCAAGGAACAAAAATAGCTTGATAAAGAGAAGCTGGGGATGAGCTTTGCTTAAAGTGTGCTGCTGATTATTGCTGTGATGCTATGCATAGTGAGTGAAGGATGGTGTTTATGACTGTGTCGGGAAAAAAGGACTGCAGCAGAGAGTTGAGTCCCTGATGGCCATCTCTCTATGGAGTGGAGACATCTTCTTCCCACCGAGCGGCGGGTCCCCAGCGGATGGAATTGACATGGATGATGAGGATGGTGATGATGTTTAAACGAAAAACTCCCTGTCCATCTGTCCACATCTGCTGCCTCTCACGCTGCTGCTCTTCTCTCTACATTTTGTTTCTTCTCTCTTTCTCCTCATGTAAGCACACTTCTTCCCTCTTCTTACAAAGAACTCTGTGGTACATTTGTACACAGCTGTGTCTGTTTATGTGTCTCTCTTTTTTTTTTTTAATAATAATATATAATGCCAGATATTTAAACAAGTGGTCTAAATTTCATTCGCAATTCATGCATACGCCTTCAAAGCTGCCTTATTTTACACAAAAAAACTGGCTCCAGAAAGAATTCCCCAGTGAGGTTAAAAGAACTCTTTAATTATAGAGTTCAATAAGGAGCTCATCAATCAGGCTACTATTAAAAACATGCAGCAATTAAAGGGAATCCTAGATGACTCCCAACAAGAGTTATATTGAATAAAATGTAATTTTAAAAAAAATAGTTTTAAGGGACTATCTTTATAAGTGGTTCTAAGAAAGGCCTTTCAATGCTTTTATTATGAATCCTAAATTATTAGTGTCTTTAAGAACCCTCCATAAGGCGCATCTACAAGGATTATTCTGTTCTTTAGCTGTGCAAAAACAAATAATTTACCAAGTTAAGTCCCTTGAGCTGCCCAACTGCAACCAAGCTTGTGTGCAATATTAAACCATGTTTTTGCAAGCTAATATAATATGCAATCAAATGATAATAGTGAGCTTGTGGTGTACTACTAGTGTCCCATGTGACATAAAACCTAGAAATGCTCACCTTAGATGATTTCTGGTGTCACTTTCAATAATCAATTCATACTGAATTATATCCATTGTTAAAACTTATATAAAAAGTCATAAAACAATCCAGGACCAGTGTAGTCTATAAGATAACATTATAATCATAGGTGACACAGCCAATGGTGCTAGCACGTTTGCCTAATAGTGGTAGTGCTAGCGCGCTAGCGCTCCCCATGTTGGACATGAACCTTGACCTCAATAAATAGTTCTCAAGTACTCCTGCAGCATAATACAGTTCTCTGCTGTCCATGCATATGTATGTACAGAGCACTAAGTGACAGCGTTCCCCAGTAGCCTGCATAACAACAACATCCACGGTTCAATTCTGGGAGTGCACCCTTGATGTGCATCACCCCCACATTTCTCTCCCACTTTGAACACTTGGTGACAAGTGCATTGCATGTTGCTACCATAGTTAGCTGTTCTGTTGGTTTCACACAGGCACATTAGCTTACATTTCTTGTGGACAAAAATACATAAAGCTAACCACGCTAGCATCAAATGGAAGCTGTGTAGTTCCTCTGCCATTTTCTCCAAAGTTCTGTGTTAGTTGACACTTCTCTTACCTCCCTGTGGAAGGGTAAAGCAAACAGACAAACAAGAAACAGAAACATCAATATGCGTGTTCAATCATGGAGTTTTCAAACTGTGAAGGACTGCAAAGTAAGCCAACACTGGCATTGACCTCTTATGTCTAGACTGGAGTTTCTTAAGGTCACTTGGTTGTTCTCTGTGGAATCAAACATTGGCTGGCAGGGTAAACTTTAGATATAGCTGTCATCTCTCTGTCTTTGCCTCCCATGGTGGTACTGAGGGCATGTGTGTTTGTGCCAGTCTTACAAGGGCAACATCAAGCCACAGTGTGAGTGTCAAAGTGAGAGAAGGGCTGCTCTAATATCAAAACATATGGAGATCACTGCCAGAAGTGGCAGCACTTGTGCTTCCAGGATGGAAGCTGGATGGTGGATGGTGTGGAAGCTGACAGCCAGCAGAGTGCCCACCCACAGGGGCTGCTGTTCCTGGGGCACGGCTGCGGCCAGGCGCCAGGGGAGCTCCAAGGAAGCTCCAGACTTGGAGGGGTGTGGGGGCGGATGCTGTCATTGCTGGATCAGTGGCAGAGGCGGATACCATGGACCCAGGTTCAGTACACAGCACTCAGGGGACAATTCAAATGGAGCACAGAGGCTGGGTCTGCTAACCTCTGCAATACAGCACAGACGCACTAAGTCAGTGTCACACAAACACATCCACACATATATACTGTACATATACGCACATGCAGTCACACAAATGCATACAAATAAATGTATACAAATTATTTTGAGTATGTATGTGTATGAAGTTGTACACCAGTGTTTGAATTACAGGGTCAGATCCGCCCCAAAAGTGACCTGACGCCACTCAAAGCAATAAAATTTCAAATCTAGGGGGGCAAAAACAGTAGGATCCTCCACTCATTCTTAAACGCATTTATTCACACACTTACTAGTGTGTGAATTTCACACACAACTTTTCAGGAGATTATCATATTACCTTGTTAAACAATACCAAGCAAATGTGCATATTCACAACAAAAACATTAATGAAATACGCAGATGGCAGAATGCTTTAAATAGTTTGATTAACTGATTTGAAATATTTTTGATTTGAAGGTGCATTTATAGTCATGTAGATTCTATTCCCATATATTATGGGAATAGAAATATGTAATTTTCCTCTAATGTTAAAATGAAGCAAGCTGGTTTAATGGAAATTACCATTTGTTTTGAGGGAAACAGCACTAATGTGTAAAAATTGTCATATAAATATTGTCAATTAGTTCAGACTTGATATAGCTGTCAGTTCCAATCATCCTTTGAATGTTGTTTGTATCCCATTTTCACACATCATCATGATTTCTGTCAAGTTTGATTGTTTCTGAGTAAGAGTAATTACACTGAGCTCAGAGTAACCTTCCATTATATAAACATCCATATGTTGTTCCTCTCATCAGGTACATACCGTATGTTCTGCCCTCGTCAAAAAGTTACCTTCCTTCACTAGACAGACAGATAACTCCTTCAACACACTGTAGTCAATGAAGGATGGATATATTGTGCACCACCATTTGTATTGATAGTATGAGAATGAAGTAATTCCGAAATGAAAAAAGAAAATAAAAGAAACAATGAGTATGATAAGCTTCATTAATATGCATATAGTGCATGACACAAAAAAACATGGCCTAACCTAGCCATCCACACAAAATATAAACATCGACACAAATATAGGTATCTTATAAAAACTGCACTTAATGCTTCTATAAGTGATTCCAAAAGAAGATGGATATAGATGCTTTAACTACACAGTTCCACAATGTGCTAGCTACCAAGGAGTGCAAGGAAAACAAAAACAGTCTCCTACAGGGTTCAAAGGGCAAGCAATGTGGCCTATATCATGCAAAACAGAGTAAGCACCACCTAGTGGGTGCAGAATGAGCTGAAAGTTTTTTCTCAGGTCAGAACATGTATAGAAAACTTAATATGAAATGCAAAGTAATCAAAGAGGTAGGGGTTTCCATAGATATAGCACACAGTGTAAAATATTGTAAATATGTTTATTTAAATGTATTGTTAATAATTTTGTATTATAAAAAGGTAGAAAAACATCTTGGGAAGTGTCAGAGATGTTTCTTTTTGTATCAGTTGTAAGCAGTTCAAGAGTAAAGACCACATCAATATAAAATATAAATTCCTACCTTTTGGTTTCATTTTTTTTTCTCAAAGAACACAGGACATGTGATTTACAGATTTACAGTATATGTATGCAATATAATTTCAGTTTGACTTCAAAGGATCAGGCTGGAAAAATCATTGACAATTTCTCATTGTCAACAATTACCCTGAAGAAACCAAAAGAAATAATGTGTTAGTTTGTTTCGCAGTACTTTTTGACTTCTCTGACATGTCTGTGGCTCTCAGTCCCAAGTTCAGTGGTTTCTATCGAAGAATGTGACAAACCCACCCACGCTGTCTGCCTGCCTTTCCTTCTTTCCTGTGTGTTCTGTACATAGTTGGAAGGGAGAGTTGAGTGGCTTGCTTGCTCTGCGATATCTGTGCTGGGCCGGACTGCCCTTTTGAGCCTTTCTCTCTCTCTTTCTCTGTGGGCTCCTAGCAACCTCCTCTACCTTCCTCCTGTGCCATACTTACACTCACCCATGCATTAAAAACACTTCTGACTTCTGCTCTACTTACAAATTTCATGGTTATGTTTAATTATTTGGTTTTAATAAATTGTTTTTTGTATTGTAATTCTCTGTGTGGCCTCCGTTTTTGTTGCCAGCCTTGAGTTAGGCAGGATATGATTCTCACTTGGTTCAAATCCAGGATGAAGTTGGCAAGTGTTGTTTTCATATCTTTAGTGAAAGGAGGGGTTTCCAAAAATACATGGTTTCAGCCAAGTGGCTTCCACATCTGGTGTGTCTGCATATTTGTTGAACATTTTTTATTTGATTAAATCATCTGTAAGCTCCAGACACCATGGTTCTTGTTTCTTGTCACCATCTGGAGTCTTGAGGGTATGATGCACACAAACTGGACAACTTAGATCTGCAGCAGATTCCTTAGCAACAATGAGTCCCAGTCCATGTCTGCAGAACTGTTGAGGGATTTTTTTTTAGATTGTTCTCACAAGAAAAACAACACAATAGGTTGTATTGTCAGTCGCCCAAAAACAACATATAGTCACACTTGAGTGACAGATGCAATCTAGCGGCCGTAGCAATTATGACCTGGAGCAGTGGCGCAATTGTGATGACGTCTATATAATTTTATAAATTTCCTCATTTGGAAATGAAGCTGTTTGTTTCCCGACCGCAAGTCGGGACAGTTTTTTAAAAACCAGAACTACGATTTTCCCCTAACCTTAACCCTGAGGTTATTACTGTAGCCATGATGACGAAGGAGGTCTAATTTTAAGGGCGTAGTAACTCTTAACAAAGTGATCATTTTAATCCAAACCATCATCTTTACCTAAACTCAACCAAGTTGTTTTCATGGCTAAACCTAACCAGACCTTAACCATAGCATTATCACATGATAAAACAACAGTGATTTGTAATGGTTTTGGAAAGCACATACAGATTGTATTCTGCTGATTACTGCTGATAGGGGCGTAATATTAGAAAATGCTTGTTTGTGTCATTAAGAGGATTTGATGTTTTTTTCAGAGGTGGTTTCTCTCTGAGGTCAAAGGAAGCCTGGCCTATATATATTCTAATAAAGAAAACAAAATTTATTATTCCCACGTATGTGTCTTTTACTGATTTTTGCCAATCCCTTGTCATCAAAACATCATATTTTTCTTCTTGGTGTAGCGAGTGAAACAGCACTCCTCTGCTGCGTGTATTACAATGTGTGTTTGATGTCCTGCGCTCTGTCTAGTGGTCAGGAAATGCATCGCTCACTAGAGGCCAACTTTGACTGAGAAAAAAAGTAAAAGTTTTAGCCAATCAGATTGAGGCAAGGCCTGACCAAGTTAGACATAGAGACAGAGCACAATTAAGTCCACCCTGGGGGGGGAAAACAATTAATCGCTCTCCATTAACTTTGTATTTCCTAACAATGCCTCCTTGTCACTTCTGTCTGTTAGCAAACAACATAAAAATACCTAAAAGCTGCTGTGTACTACTAACAGGGTAAAGAACCCAGAACTAAGCTTTTATAAGCTGCCGAACCGAAAAGTTGATGCTTTATGAAGACAAAGTGGATAACATTACAAGGCTGCACGCAGCTCAACAACCTCCGTAAAAATGACACATATACCTGCTCACGCTGCTAGTCACAGAGAATACACATTTAAGTAAAAACAGAACAGCTGTTTAATTGAAATATATGCGGTGTTTGTAATAGACCTTTAAATCACAGAATAGCTAACCTGCATTCAACTGAAATGCTAACTGTAAAAAGAGCCCAAACGGGAAACGATTGCATGTCTGTGCGGGTAATTTCCTGTCTATGTTTAAAAACTCGTCGCTATATCAGCTGTGAAAAATGTCATGCCAGCCAGAGTTTGCGACACAATTTCTTTACTGTTAGACGTGATGTCAGCCCTTGCATTCATGTATTGCATCATGGCATATACAAGGTAAGGGGTTTCAGCATATTGTTTTCCCCTCTGGTGGGCGTGGTTTTCAGAGTATGACATGTTGCAAAATGTCTCTATTGAATGGTGAATTCATCATAAAAAAAACAAACAAAAAAAAAACAAGGGAGGCCAGGTTGAACCTGCTGGTGGGACCAGTCAGCAAGTTAGCAGAATGGATGGAGATGGGGACCTCGAGTTTCTCATAAAAGAATTTTTTATTAAGCTTGCTTTTCAGCTGCAACTGAAGCTCAAACAGAACTGGAGGCCTACCCCAAAGCTGGACCTGACTCAGGAGCTAAGGGAAAAGCTTGGTCTTTTTGTGATGGGAACTACGCTAGAACAGAATGGCTAACAGGAAGCGCAAAGCTAAACCGGCTTCTCTGCTGGCCTTGTCTCCTGTTTAACCGGTTAAGCTGCTCCTTGAACAACTCATGGAACACAACAGGATTTGTTCATCTGGCAAACCTTTCATGGACCATAGAGAGGCATTCAAAGTCCCAAAGTCATATTACATCTGAAGTCAAACCCAGACTTTTTGTAAGGATAAATGAAATTTCAACAAGTAGAAGTGAGTAAAAAGGATTTATTTTTGACACATAGGCTCCTCTGTCCCTGCTGTCACTGGCCCGCCGTGGCCTCTGTTTTGATAATGTGAGTTGTTGTCTTTAAAACATATTTTTTTGTTATATGATCCATCTTATGTTTTAGTTATTGTTTTTTTTTGCAAAAGGTTATATACATCATTTCATATATATATATTTTGGGGAGCATGATCACTTAGTTGTCTTAATTACTTCACTTTGGCTACAAATGCATTCACTCTTATCATATGAGGTCCATACTATGTATACTAGTGCCACATATTGGACTATTAGCAGTCTGAGCATTACAATCACATACTGTGTTAATATCCAATTAATTGTGATATTTATACACAATTAAGTGTGTCTGAAAAGCTTTGTGTTCATTCTTTAGATGATGAGAAGAAACTCAGAGGCAGCGTCATATTTTAGCCTGTATAGATAGTATGTGATTACGCATGCATCCTTTAGAGCAAACGGCATTGATGCTTCTTGTTGATAGCAGTTAATTTGTTGGAGATATCCCCTCACATAATTCCTCTGTTACTAATATCCAGTGTTTATGACTGTGAGAAGTTTGCACGTGTAGCACAGTATTTGGAGAGAGAAAATAAATCGCACCTTGTGTTGTTTTGTAGTCCACAAAAGCCTTGTAAGAGCCTTTTGTTCCCGACAAATAGGATATAAGTGCAAATGAGAAGCCACAGTAATGGCACTTGTTCATTCTGGTTTGTGAAAGCAAGTAACTGTGGCAACGTTTACATGGATCCTAATATTACACTAATAATCAGAATAATGTTTTGACATATCGCCCTGATGTATTCATCACTTTCATCACACAGCTGTTCTGATTCAATGCGTCAGTGCATGTAAACACCAGAACATATTGAATTACATCCCATGTAAAGAGGTGACCTGAAATCTTCAATCGGAATGATTTCCAATCAGAATGAAAAAAAGTGTGAAGCTTACCATATCTCCATGTGGTTATATGGAGATTTAATCTTCATAAGATCACCATCATACAGTGATATGATCTCCATACCAAACTGACTGGCTTCCTCTGTAATATTTGCCACACAACACCACTTGTTTTTAAAATTTGAACATTTAGTACATGGTCTATTTTCCTCAAATTCGCTTTTTGGGCGACAACAGCTGTTTCATTTATTAGCATTATAACTCACTGTCAGCGCTGAGGTTTGTCCATAAACTAAATACACAAGGTGGCAATAGACCGATTCAACTCAACAGCTGAATGTGCTGTAAACAGTCACCTCTGGTTTACGCAAGAGCCAGGGGTGGGGATGTGTGGTCACATGCGTATGTGCATGCATGTGTGGGTCCATGTCCATTTCGTGTGTGGACGATATTGACAGTATACTGACAGGATGTTGATTATCCAGCTTGCGGGAGGCTGAGGCCTGTCTGGACGTCAGGTGGGAGTCACAACACCGAGGAGTGATGAGACAATCAGACAGAGAGGGAGAGAGAGAGAGGAGGGCATATGTCAGGGGGAGAGGACAATGACAATAAGCTGTCTGTCTCAGCTGACATGAACACAGCACTATTAGGATCAGATTAGCTACAGCACTGCTCAGAAATGTGGAACCCACACAAACAAACATCCACTTACACTGTACATACATACACTTCAGATACAGCCTCTCCTTCACCCCTGGGTTCATCCCTTTTTTTTAAAAAACTTAATACTGATTTATAGCACATTTTGTTGATACAGCACACTAATAAGAATGTTCTGTTGCAGCAAAATCGTTCTGTTGCCTCCATGTTTTATGGTGTCAACATCCCATAAAGCTGCTATAATCAATATTTTTATATTAAAAATGGATCAAATGACTAGGCTACATGTAATGTGAAAAGAGTTGTTCACAGAATCTGCAGTGCCCCTCATATCTAGACTGAGCCCTTTTTACATCTTTCAGTTCATTGTTTTGGTTTTACAGCCCTCAACTTGTTTTGACTGTTTTGATTCAGTCTTGCAGCTCTCATCAGCGTCATTTCCACAAGCAGGCAGCTGTTTTCAGCTAAAAGCTCTGATGAACCCACTGTACACTACCTGACCAGCACCAAACGGCAGACAGACAAACATGACTCCAATTGAATGCGAATGTTACTCCATGGGCCTGTATCACAAAGCAAGATCAATGGGTTAGCCAACTATCTTTGGGCTAAACTCAAGTTTTACAGTATGAAGCTGGCTCACTTTCAACCAGGGCAGATCACCTGAGGATCACCTGAGGTTGTTGATTGTAATGAGTTAACAGAGCCAGTTGATAACCAGCTCTGTGGTATTGGTTATACTCTTAATACTCTCAGGTTAATCAAAGCTAGATATCCCAAATAGAGCCAGACTAAGTTGATCTTCATGTGACAGGCCCCATCCTGCTGGATGTGTAAACAGGCAATCATCTGCTAACACAATTTGTCAGGGAATTTGCTTTTTAGGATTTAGCTAGTACAACTTGAGGATGATTGTGAACTGGTTTCAGTCTAATCATGATGGCAAGGAAGTGAGTACATTTTGATTTATTGAACTCTTGCTTGTTAACCAACAGATGGTGGTGATAATGTGCTAAGAAACATAGAGATGCACCAAGAGAGGCAGTGAAGAAGAAGATAGCTGGCAAGTAACTCTGGATCTAAACAATGCAGGATTTAAAATATCTCTAAAATCTGCAAATATTTTATGAAGACCCTGTGTTAGACGTCACAGATACACCCAGGGTAATTTTTCCTGAGTAACACTGAATGTAAACATAACTTGTGTTATGGGACAGTCGTGGTGTACCAAAAAAGCATATTGTGTATTATTATAAGTATTCAAAAACCATACTTACTTGCCCATCCCTATTGTGTAGTGAGTATGAAGGTAGTATGACATTGTTGGGCCTCATATTCCATGTGCATGAGACAAAGGCAGGCATGCAGGCCTGCCTCAGTCACAAAGCCTCATAACAAGGAAGGGCACACTGTCAAACAAAGGGAGTCCAAAATGGACTCCATCTCCCAGTATGCTTTGCTCAGTTCGCACCTTGGTGTGAAATCATCTCTCATTGGCAGAGACGCACCAACACCACCGGAAGTCATGGCAATGCAGCCGTGACGTCACCGCCCCTTTAATTACCGGTTGAATGAATTCAACATCACCATTCCATTGTAACTGCACAGGAAGAAGCTTTGCTTTCTCGGTGAGCCAGTTTATTAAAGGAGGTAAGCCCATGCACATGTCCTTCAGATATTAGCATTTTAGGTGAACTCTTTTATGAGTCAACTTCACTGTCTGGTTTTTGGTCCCAGTTTCCAGGTGGTGCCCCGTTATTATGAATTCATATTAATAATTTTAGTCATTTTAATAATTAATAATTATCTCTATATTATTAACTAATAACCAGCCGTGCTCCTCCCAGATCCAACAACATAATTGATTCTTACTGCAGTTTACAAGGCAGTTTTGAATTTTACTCACAATTATTGTCTCCTCCTGTGGGTGTATTATAATAATAGTGCAACTCTATGACTATAGCACATATCATACCTAAAGATGCAACACAGTGTGCTTCAACAATTGCAGAATTTGAGAATTCTCAAATTCTGCAATTTTAGGGGGCACAGGACACCCATTTTAGTTGAAGTCTACCTTTAATGCAGGCTGTTTGAGTGAATTCTACTATTTCCCTGCACCTTCCTAAATTGCACAAGGTTCTGGATCAAATATGTTTATGGCCAGATGTTCACTGTCTGTCAATAATCTTTAATATGTGCTGATTATAAAATTGATGTAGAAACCAAAGGAAGCATGAAATGGATCCTTTCTGATTTCGACAGAAAGATTCTTCTTCAAAGTTTTTTTTATACCATGGCCTTCAGCAGAAAAGTTTGTATTGTATTTATCTACATATGCTCCATATGTTTTATCATATTATGCACAGTGAGCCTCCCTTCTCAACAAGAACTTTAGTATGTTCCATATATTCGTTCCTTTGTTTTATTTTTTTATGTTTTTATTTTCCTCCATTGGATTAAAATCCACTGAAATGAGCATGTTCCATTATTTGTACAATCTTTAATTATGCATTAGGCTGTGGTGTGCACATTAAAAAGATGCAACTAAAATGCTCATTAAATTTGCATAAGTGACAGCATTTAAACTGAGTACAAATACATAGGCAGAGGTCCATTTACCACCCCGTAGATGAAAGGGCATGGGATATTAAGAGGTGGGGCTGTGTCTGAATTCACAGAGAAACCCCTAATCTTACTCAATTGTCCTTCGCCAACTAATTGACTTTTAATTAATCCCCTTGATATTTGGATAAGCACAGACCTTAGCAATAGGTGCTGAGTAGAAACCCTGCACAGTGGAATAAAGTGATCTTTGCACATAGGTGGGCCAAACTGTTTCACTCCCCTGGAAATATTATGTTGTGAAAACTGTGGTTTCCAAGGAGCGTCAACTTCTTCAGAATTAAAACTATACATCTAAAAAAGAAATGATGAATAGAATAGGTGTGAATTATATTGCAGTGAATCTATATGCTTAAGGCCTAGACATTTTTGACTGCCAAGACTGTCATTTTCTAGGACTGATATAAACACATTTATCAGCAGTTTTTATTTGAAGATGTTAGTAATGTATGTTGGTAAATGGAAATAATAAAAGGATACAGGTGATGCACTTGAAGCCTGCAAAAATGCAGATGACAACATGTCATTTAGTTTGTCTCAGCTAACTCGAAGTTGACACCTTCGAAAGGCAGGCAAGTGGGTACACAAAGATAGTTATACATTCATCCATTTTCCGCTGCTTATCCAGCACCGGGGTCACGGTGGCATCAGACTGAGGAAGGAAACCCAGACATCCTTCACCCTTGCAACACCCTCCAGCTCCTCCTGGGGTATCCCAGAAGTTCCCATGCTCCATCTCACCCTCATGAACAAAACCCCGAGATACTTGAACTTCATTTCATTTTCACTTCCAACCCAGAGGGGGCAGTCCATCTTTTGCCAGCAGAGCACCATAGCATCAGATTTGGAAGTGCTGTCTCTCATCCTGACCGCTTCACATTCTGCTGCAAACCATCCCAGTCCCAGTGGTCAAGGTGTGTTGAAGCCAACAGAACCAAATCATCTGCAAAAAGCAGTGAAAAAATCCTAAGGTCCCCAAACCAGACACTCTCTTCCCCCCGGCTGCACGTTGTGATTCTGTCCATGAAAATCACAAACAGTATTGGTGACAAGGGACAAACCTGACGGGGCCCAACACCCACTGAGAACTTACTGTTGAGAATATAGCTCTCACTGTGGTTATATAAGGACCGAATGGCTCACAGCAACGGCCCCGGTACCCCATACTCCCACAGCACAGCCCACAAGGTGCCCCAAAATGCTCACATCAAGACTTTAACATGCTCCCAATGACAATGTTAACATGCTGACATTTAGCACGTACAATGTTTACAAAGTTGACTTTGTTTAGCATGTTAGCATGCAAACATATGCACAAATTAGCACACAAAGTACAGCTGAGGCTGATGGGAATGTCTTAGTTTTGCAGGTATTTGGTCATAAACTAAAGAATTGAACAAAGAAAAAATTTTGACTTAATGATGGCGCCAGATAAAAAGTCAAGGCGTCACCAAACTAAATAGGATACATATGTATATGAATGTCTACACAAAATCAAAAAAGTCAAAACTTAAACCTGCTGGTGGCTCAAGAGGAAAAATGATTAAAATGGGATTGAAGGTTCAGCCCAGCTGGGTTAACAATTAGGTAATCAGTTGAGAGGGATTTATTCCACAACCATGTAAATAAATACATGCATCAAACAGCGTTAAAACATGTGCACGTCATCCACAGATACAGTGATTTGAAGTTCAAAGCAATGATAAAACCTTTTTTTCTTGGGTAATTTAGTCTTGATAGACTTCAGTATGCTGTATTTAGATAACGATGAAATAAATTCACAGACAGGTGACAAATGAAATGACAAACCTGAATAAATGACTGGAGAAATATAACAGGTTGAGGTGCTTCTGAGAGGTCACTGAGTGGTTTCATGCACATAAAAATAATTTGAATCATATGTTTTGCTGATCTGGTGCCTTCATAATCTGGCATCACAGGCCAGTTGAGCATCTGTGAGAGATTTCAAACCAACATGTTAGATCATCATCAAAACATCAAAACATCTTTTGGAAGAATGGTGTTCACCTCTCCACAAGAGCTGTGAGGAGTTTCTATCATGATGGTTTGTGTTGGTGTTTCATTTAATTTGTCAGCTGATCAACCATTTCCTCCCTCCATGTTCCAAGTGAACTTTAGCTGAACTTACAGTGCAGTGGGAGCAAGGTTAGGTGCATGTTAATCATGTTTTTGTCAAAGGGGAACTATCAAACACACTCAAGGGTTGTGAGTTTGTGTGTTTATGTGTTTTGCATCACAGCATGCATGTACAGGTGTGTATGTGAGTGTAAACTTGTACACATGCAGCTTTGTGTGCTCCTTTGAGTTTATGCCATTTAGGTTCACTTTACTATACCCAATATAAAAATCCCATGGTAAATAACTAGAGGCAGTAGGTGGTGAAGGTGTGTAGGGAGATTATTGTGTGTGGGAGGTGTAATGAAGGATGAATAGGGAATGCTGAATGTAGAGAGATCAAGGGCACAGAAAGAGAGAGAGAGGGAAGGAGAGGGAGAGGATAAGAGAGCAACAGACAGAAAGAGAGATAAAGAGGGGTGATGGACATGTCTCATCCTCTCTCTGACAGCTTCATCAATAGCCTCAGGACACACACACACACACACACATACATCCGTCTCCTGTGTGTGATTGACAACTAGCAGGTGCTGGGTGAATGAAGTTGTCAGGCTGGCTGCTGATCAGCTGTGCGTCGCCGTAACAACAGCTGAAGGCTCAGCTTGACGCGTCGCTGCACTTGAAGGTGATCTCTTGTTTTGCCATAGTGTGTGTGTGTGAGAGAGAGAGAGAGAGAAAGGGAAATCTAAATGAAATAACAGACTATATCACTTTGTGTAATTGTATTTTCTGTTCTGTTCTTGATAATTATGCGAGTTAAAGCTGTGCGAGGCAAGATTCCAATGTAAAAATACACCCACGTTTTCAACTGAAATCCCAGAAGGGCTACAACATGGTGGGAAAAACAGGGTCCACTCTGTAAGAAAGGAATCAAAAATTTAGAGCAAAATGCAAACTTATCGACTTAAAACCATTTGGCCCATGTGTTTAGTGAGAGAATTTTGACTGACTATTATTAAGGCGCTTTCAGATGGGACTTGAAACAAAGTTTTGCCTTGCTGTGTTTGAGCAAATTGACCAATACACTGTTGTTGCAGTTGGTTTTTATTTGGCACAAAAGCCAATAAAAGTGGTGATTGTAGCCATTCCAGCTGGTAGGCCTCTGGCTTTGGCCTGGCTGCTTTTCAATTCTATATCTTATGGGTAAAAAGCAAGCAAACTTTATTTATATAGCACCTTCCAAAACACAAGTTATAAAGTACACAGGGAGAAGAAAAGGGGGAAAAGGGAGCTAAAAAAGACACAGCCAAGACAAACAGAATTAAGTGTACAACCCATAAAAAAACGTATTAAATCAAGAGATAAAGGGGTATGTGGGTATGTTCACATATTGTTAAACAGTTCAAAACAACAGGGCCTTTTCTGCAGAACACATTTTAATATGTCACAGTAGGAAAAACACAGGTGCAAATAAACTATATATATACTGTATATATATATATATACACTTATCAGCCAAAACATTAAAACCACTGACAGGTGAAGTGAATAACATTGATTATCTCATTACAATGGCACCTGTCGAGGTGTGAGATATATTAGGCAGCAAGTGAACAGTCAGCTCTTGAAGTTGATGCGTTGGAAGCAGGAAAAATGGGCTGAGTGACTATGACAAGGGCCAAATTGTGATAGCTAGACGACTGGGTCAGAGCATCTCCAAAACGACAGGTCTTGTGGGGTGTTCCCGATATGCAGTGGTCAGTACCTACCAAAAGTGGTCCAAGGAATGATAACCGGTGAATCTGCGACAGGGTCTTGGATGTTCACATTGATGCGCGTGGGGAGTGACGGCCAGTCTGTCTGGTCGGATCCGACAGAAGAGCTACTGTAGCTCAAATTGCTGAAAAAGTTCAGCAGGATAATGCACCCTGCCACACTGCAAAAACTGTTCAAGAATGGTTTGAGGAACATGACAAAGAGTTCAAGGTGTTGTCTTGGCCTCCAAATTCCCCGGATCTCAATCCAATCGAGCACCTGTGGGATGTACTGGAAAAACAAGTCCAATCCATGGAGGCCTCAACTTGCAACTTACAGGACTTAAAGGATCTTCTGCTAACATCTTGGTGCTAGATACCAGAGGACGCCTTCAGAGGTCTTGTGGAGTCCATGCCTTGATGGGTCAGAATTGTTTTGGTGGCACGAGGGGGACCTACACAATATTAGGCAAGGGGTTTTAATGTTTTGGCTGATTAGTGTATATATACACACACACATGCATATTAATAGCTGAGTTCCTTGTAGCTGCTTCATTTTTAGCGTATTGTACAAACTGGTTCACTGTCACACTGCTATGTTTTATTGGGACACTGGAATTGAACGGAGCCATCGTTAATGTTATTGGTAATGTGCTTTTCCTACTGTGAAAAGTCAAAATGTCTGCTGTGAAAAAGGCTTATGCAGTCTTCCAGGTCTCAGCTTAGCATCTTCACTGTTGCTCTCCTGGCGTCCCCCAGGTGTGTTGCATTACAAATCACATTAATGATAGTGTGGTACATTTGTGCCATTTATCTTCCTGCCATTTATGTGCCACCAAAATGCTAAATTGACTAAGGACAGATTTGAGACATTTGCTGGGATTTTAGTCCACCATCAAGCAAGCTCAACTTGCTTGATGGTGGACTAAAATCACAAATTGGCCCTTGATATTTGACTCACCACAGCTGACCCTCAAATAATCCACCCCCTGCTCTGCGTCTAGTAAAGTAGTTATTGAGATAAAGCCCACTTCATATTTATTGGCTCTTTCCTTCGTTTCCCTTCTCTTCTTATGTCCTGTCTGCGCCCTCTGTCTATCCTATTACTCTGTCCTCACATTTTAATTGTATTCCTTCTTCACCTTTCTTTAGTGCCCCCTCATTGCTATTTTCCCTTTTTTCTTTATTTCCGTATTTTGATATTATATTTAGCTGTTTACTTTTCAGTCCTTCTTACTTATTCATGCTTCTTCCTTCTCCTTCAGCTCTATATGTTTCCTTTTGCATTTCGATTTTCTGTTAGTTTCTTATAAATTTTCTCCATTGTTGCTCCTTCCATTTCAGTTTTTATCTTCCTTTTCCTGTTTCTTTCTTCCTTCTGTCCTTTATTCAGCAATCCCTGCCTCCCATCTCCCTCTTGTTCATCCTGTGTTTGTATCATTCTTCTTCCAACTCATCCACTTTTCTTACCTGGCTTGCACCAACACCCTCCTTCCACTCATCCCTCCCCCCCTCCTCTGTGTACATCTTACTTCTTTGCTCACCACTGCTTTCCTTTATCCTTTCCTGTCCTTTCTTTCTGTCCTCCCCCCACCCCCACCCACCCACCCACCCACACACACACACACACACACACACACACACACACCCTGTACCTCTTTGTGCACTTTGAAGAGTTAACATTGAGATGTGAGATATCCCACTCTGTCGCCTCCAGATATCTATTAAAAAGGCACAGGCAGCGCTCTCTATCACAGCTTAGACACCAGATGTTGCTTGCATCTCCACTCATTGCAGATGTAATGGGCCTGAATGCTGCAGTTTGCATCCATCCTGTGCAATGCAGCACCAGAGGAAAACAACAGAGAGACATAGGGACACACAGGCAGAGAGAGAGAGAGATGTGTAATTATCCTCCATTACCACCAGCTCTTTTATTTCCCCCAGCAGCAGAGGAAAATCTTGTGTAGAAATGACAGCTATCAAAGTAAAGATGGGCGTTCTGTTTCAGAGACTGAGTGAAGATTCACTGGAGTGTCACTGTTTTCCTGTGTGGGTGTGCATGTGTATATTTGTGTGTGCTGGTGTGTATGGACGTGCATGCAGGTGTTTATTTTAGATGTTGGTAAGAGCTTATGACGGCAAATACTGATATTGAAATTTTTAGATTGAAACTGCAAAAGTGCATGAAATATATTTCATGCTTTTGTTGTGTACTGTCATCAAGTTTCAATGCCAAAACATATCCAGAGTGTGCAAAGATTTCTGTTTTGCCAGGATTATTTTTTTCAGCAGGGTGGAAAATTCTCTGAAGAAGTTATGACACAGAATTGTATCACTACATATCACAAAACGTGCATTCCTTGACCCTCATCATAATTACTACAGCCATTAGAGGGCTTTGGCACTTGAACATAAACATACTGTATGTTTTTTTGGGGCACGAAGCACATTCATCACAAAGCTGGCTTTAACAGGGATAGGTCATCATGGTAACCTCAGCTTACTTCAAATGATAAGATGAAAACCTGTAAAGAGCATAGACTGTAATAAATATGGACATAGTCACCGTGACGTCACCCATTGGTTTGTGGACTGCAGTTTTGAAGCCTCAAGTTTAGTGATTTGACCATCGCCATCTTGGATTTCACCATGTTGCAATGTTTGATTTTTGGGGCCAGAAGTGACTACATTTGGAAGAGGGGGTGGAGCTGAGTTGTACTAGCTGCTAGCTCGGTTACCGTGGTACATTTGTAATCTATGGTTTACAGTGATAATGGTAATGCTAATGCTAATTTTAGTAGTGAAAAACAGGCCTAAAACCATTCAAACAAAATGTACTCACCAGAAAAACTGAACATCCAACTCCTTCCTTAGAGGATCTTTTATCACAACCAAATACGACTTTTTTAGGCGACCAAAATGTTACAATTAACTTTAATGAACTGAAAACACACTGTGAAATAGCGGCAGCTACACCTATACTTTGTGAATCTGGGGTTACGCCATGGTTACGTACATAATCAACGTTGTTGCCGTGTTACCACGTTGATTTGAGAATAATCTAAAATTGTCAAAACTCAGTAAATTGTATTTTTGCAGTACCCTACAGTGATGGAAATGCATTGGCTTTTTGTCCAGAGTTTTTAGAGTTTGTTTGTTTAAGGACTCAAGAGGTTTTATGGCTTTTTCTCCAGCCTGCCCCCAACATGTGATGTAATAAGACATATGGGAAAGAATCATAGCATGCATTAATATTTTGGCTGCATCCAAAGAGAGACAGTTTCTAATATGTCTAAAATTTGTTAAGTTGTACTTTATGGTTTTAACCGTTTTTTTAACATGTTTCTTAAAGTTCAAATTTGGATCTAATGTCACACCAAGATATTTAAAATCAGTAACTATGTCAATTTTTTCACCTTTTATGAAAATATCAGCATTAGGAGATTGTACCATAGTTTTAGAGAAAAACATACCTTTTGTCTTGTTTACATTTAGACTCAGACATGATTAATCAAGCCAATATGTAATATCTTTTCCAATGCAATTGTTAGCTTAGCAGCAGCTAACTCAGCTGTTTTTGCATGTGTGTACACAACGGTGTCATCTGCATACATTTGTAGCTCTATATCATGACACTGTTGAGGGAGATCATTAATATATAGGCTAAATAATAGGGGACCTAACACTGACCCTTGTGGAACACCCATTTTGCACCCAATGTTACTGCACAGTGTTTCACCAACATTGTTTACTATTGGATAAATATGGAGACATCCATGCCAGTGCTCTAGATGAGAAGTTAAATTTAGAGAGTTTCTATATTAAAACATCATGATTGACTGTATCAAATGCTTTACGCAGATCTAAAAATACAGCACCAACTACTCCTCCCTTATCAAGTCTTGATTTAATTTGCTCTATTAAGTGCAAGGTAGCAGTTTCGGTGGAATGGTTTGCTCTAAAGCCAAACTGCATACAATGTAGACCAAAATTGCTTGTATGAAGAAATGTTGTCAGTTGTTTAATGACAAAAAATATTAAAGACAGAAGCAACAGTAAAATGATCTTCAATTAACTTTGCCTGTACTTTGAGTTTAAAATCTCCTAAAAATTTTGGGTCCCTCCTTGTGAGATTATTGATGTTTTTCCAGATCAATTTACTGTTGCCTTTTGCCTCATTCAAAATATTGAGATAAAAACAAGATTCAGCTTCTCTTAGCTCTTGGATAACTTTGTTCCTTAAACCTTTATAAATCAGCATGTCAGTGTCTCTTCTAGTTTTAATTGCCTTCCTTAATGCAGCATCTCTAGATTTCATTAGTTTCCACAAATTTTCATTAAACCACAGTAAATTCTTTTTATTTTTTAGATTTTATCTGTATCCTCATATTAAATCTTTCCCTCACAGAGTTGATTCTGTGAGTAGAAGTATCACAGCCATAGTCCAGTACATCATCCCAGTTCAAACTGTAAATTTCACTGATAAATTCTTCTTGCCTAGCTCTGGATATGCATTGAAGGATCATTGTCTTAGTTGCCGTGGTCTTAAATCTACTTTTAATCATTTTTCTCTCACATGGGGTTAGGTTATGATCTGATAAGCCAGTGATTAAATTATAACTTTTAGTTATTCTTTCTGGTTTGTTAGTAAATATCAGATCAATTTGTGTACTGGAGCATTTTGTTATACTAGTTGGGCCTTTTACCAGTTGTTCTAGTTGGAATTTCTCTGTGATTTTTAGTTTTTTCCTCTTAGTTTTATCCTCCCAGTTCACATTAAAATCACCCATAAGTAATAATTCTTTGTTGAGATTGCACTCTTTCAAGACTTCTGTGAGTTGATCATAGAAAGTGTCATCTGCAGAAGAGGGACCATAGATACCCATGATGTTAAAAGACATTTGCTGGGATAACATTATTTTTATCCCAACATATTCCAACGTGTTACCCGCATTATAAACCACACATTCACATTTGTTGTTGTCTCTCACACAAAAAAGCACCCCTCCTCCTCTTCCATCAGGTCTGTCTCCTCTGAAACATTGGTATCCGTGCACCGTGAACACACTTGCAGGAGTTGTTTGTTTAAACCATGTTTCAGTCAGACAGAGAAAGTCCAGATTTGAGTCAGACACAAGATGAGTAAGCTGACTGCTCTTTGCAGTAATGCTTCTGATGTTAAAATGTCCAACAATAGCCCCCTCGGTTTCAGCTTCAGGTCCCATAAGACTTTTGCATGATTGACAGTTTGGAAGGTTTTGAATAACCTCTGCATCCTCACTGCAGGGTTTCGACACACAGTGGTGTCAGCAGCAGCTTTTGTGAGAGAGACACTGGACCTATCAAGGTTTCCACAGCCCGGTAGCGAAAAGTTATTCATTGAGACATCATGCCTCGTGTTAACAAAGTTTAGTCTGTTAAGGGAGAAGCCCAGCTCAGAAAGTTGCTGCTCATTCATTTATGGCACTCGGCCACAAATCAGCATCGAAGTTCTGCAGCACTCCAGGGGTCACTGGTCCAGCATTTAGCTGAACATCTCCGGAGAGCAGGATCAGCATGAAGAGGAGACCTGCTATTCTCCGAAATGGGGTGGCAGATGACTGGTCCACTGGATTGGTGATTCACTCTAGTACCTGGGCTCGTCCGTGCCGCAGGACAGAGGAATAGATTGCAAAATATCCCAGTAAGTTATGATGAAAACTCACTGTAGGAGCGTCAACTGGCCATGAGCCAGCATTTGTCCCAAGCTCAATCACTCGGTGTCCCAATTGTTTTCCATCAGTGTTGATTGCTCTGGCCAGACAGACAAGTACAGGCAACACAGCAATGAGTACCAACAGTAGTCCAAAAAGCACTCCATGAAACACAGCCCAGGTGTTTTTGCTGATGAAACACTGCTTTGAATTTGACACAGAAGATCCATGTGGCCAGGACCGTTTCCTTCAATGTTGAGATGGATGTACAGATGATCTTACTTGATGTTTAATCTGATGTTTAAAACCTGGACTGGCCTGGTAGCAGAGTTGGCAGGGGGGTGAGCTGAACATCTCCCCATCCCGATGAGTGACCCCCAGTTTTATACCATCACTTCTTGAGTCCAGGGTGTATAGAGGCTCCAGCATGTGTGGATTACATTACCAGCAAGGATCCTTTAAGTTTTCTTCCTGTTTTAAAAAAAAATACTCTTCTGTTGAAATTACACAAAAGGCAAAGAAGATATGATCATTTTTACCTATTTCTGCCATACACAGTCATATTGAAAACAGAATTTTGCGCTATTCAAGTTAATCTTTCTCGCAGTTGATGTTACAATTTTGGTTGCTTTGCAACTATCACTGTCTCTTTGACGTCACTAGCAGTCTCAAGTGCTATTTGCAAATGCTAATTTGCTTACAAATACAAATAATCTTATTTGTACTATTGTATTTACCTGCATTGGAGTTTATAAGGAGCCTTTAGAAAATGTCTGAAATAAAAGAAAGAATTAAGAGAAAGACAACTGCTGCCATGGCCTTGGAGATGCTTCAGAACTTGGACAGTGATGACTCTGATGGAGGGGATCTATCAGAGGTGGAAAGTGACAGCCACCTCTCCTGAGTGAATGAAAACACTTCATTCTCAGAGAGTGATTCAGAGTCCACACTGAGGGAAAAGAGACAGCTTTCATCGGAGACTGTGGATCCAGATGTTCTGTTCACGGCTGATGTACCAGGTGAGCTCCACTGTCCTTTCCTGCTGTCCTGCTGCCCTGCTGTGCTGCATTATGCTCCGCTGTCCTATTATTATTATTGTTATTATTATTATTATGATTGTTGTTGTTGTTCTAGGCCTTCCTGAGCCAGTACGTGCTCTTGAGCCAACTGGAGTGGACAGTGTGGACAGTCCTTAAGTCAACTGAACATCCAGGGAGAAGGCATAGTCAAAATGTCCTGAATGAAGCTACTGGCCCCACAGCACATGTGAAGCACAATATTGACGACGTGCTCACGGCCTTCTTGTGTGTGTTTGATGATGGCATGCTGAAGCATATCAGGCACTGTGGCTGAGGCACATCGGCACAGCGGTGACAGCTCATGGGACCTGACAGTGGCTGAACTGAAAGTCATAGCCCTGCTATATATCCGTGGAGCACAGGGTGCAAAAAACATGGAGTTGGACAGCCTGTGGTTGGAGAAAGGGGGCTTTCTGTCTTTCAAGGAAACCATGGCCAGAAATGGAGATTCCTGTGGTTTGACAAGGAGACCCGACGTGTGCGTCTGCAAGATGACAAGTTTGCCCTGGTGTCGGCCACTTGCAACAAGTTTGTTCAGAACAGCATAGCCTGCTACAAGCCTGGTGCCAACATCACTATAGATGAGCAGCTGTTCCCCACCAAGGCCCAGTGCAAATTTATTCAGTACATGGGGAATAAGCCTGATAAATTCGGCATCAAATCTTGGCTGGCAGTGGATGTCCAAACAAAATACATGCTGAATGGGGCTCCATTTCTGGGAAAGGAGGAGATGCAGAGGAGAGGTCAGCTCACGGGAGAGAGTGTGGTGCTGAGACTGGCAGAGAAGTACTACAAGGGATAATTTTTTCACTTCTTTCAAACTGGTCATCGTCTTACAGGCCCAGAAGACCAGCCTGGTTGGCACCCTGCTGTTGAGCACAAAGATGCTGAAATGTGCTGATGTGACACTCACCATCTACCAGGGAAAGCCTAAGAAGAATGTGTGCATTCTGAGCAACATGCACACAACCGCGGGTGTCACAGATGGGCCGAAGGCTAAGCCGGAGTCGGTGACGCACTATAATCACACCAAGTACAGCGTGGACGTCCTAGATCAGATGGCAAGGGTGTTCTCTGTGAAAGGCAGTACAGTAGGTGGCCAGTGGCTGTATTTTATAACTTGACCTGGCTGGGATCAGTGCCTACATCCTCCTCAAGGAGTGCAGCAAGTTCATGCAGCAACTGACAGAGGAGCTGAGAGTGGAGTTCATGGAGGGGAAAAAGGCAGCATGGCAGTTTGCACAAGGTCCCAGTCAGCAGCAGAAGCAACCACCGCAGCAGACACCAAAACGGAGGCAGCGCCAGGTTTGGAGAAGCTGCAATCAAAATAAAACACAAGACACCTCCTGCAAATGCCGCAAACCCATGTGGAAACTGTGTGAGGAGAAGAGAGGTCACTTGTGTTGACTGTGAAGCTTAAATAACCAAGCACACTATTGATGTAATTATGTTAATATATAATTAGTGTTATTTAATTGTTTTATTGGTCTATAGCCAGCTTTTTGATTATTTTGTGTGTTAAAAATGTTAAAATAAAATGTTTCATAATCAAATATGATACTTTCAATTGTTATTTTCTTGTTCTGAGTCATGTTGACTGAATTCACTATGGAAAAATACTGGTGTGAATAATATGTTGACAATAACATATTGACAAATGTATAATTAAACTGCATTAATCTTTCAATTGGGTATTTATCATGAGAGATTATAGAGTTTGGAGTTTAGCGGTCAAAATGACTTACCACTTACTGTTTACCACTTCTGCATTGGCTTCACTTTTCAGATCTGGCACTACTCGTTTGGTGAAGAGCCTTTTTACTGACCAGTCAGCCTTCCTATCTCCTGTCTTCATGTGGACCTACGCTTTATGAAGAACATTCGCATTGGTAGAATCTAATCACCAAAATCTTTTCAAGTTGCTAATCTCAGTAATTATTTCAATTGATCTCTCCTTATTGAACTGAATTCAGCCACTACAATAACCAGCATTGCCTGTGGGTATCACCATTTCATCTCATGCCATAAGTACTCCACTCATAGTTCTGATGATGTTGCTTTTGATTTATTTGTAATTAACAACACAACTTTCACATGAACATGCTTATAGCTGGGCAGGAAAATCCAGAGTTTAATGTACCAGTTGATAACCAGCTTCATGATACCGGTTATCCAAGATCACCAATGTTAGGCTCAGTGAAGCCAAGTGACCCAAAAAGAACCAAATTAAGTGGAAATCTTGCAAAATCAAAGATGGTACAGGTCACTGACTATAGTGCTGTTCACCAGTAGTAGTTAAATGGAAGATCTTTTTCTATCAGGGTATATTGTGTGTTTCATTACACTGCATGAAAAGTGGGAGTATCGTGAGTAAGCAGCACTGTAAATTGCTGTGGAAGTACAGGTTGACAGGAATTCGTAGGCAGCACAGAAAACTACCAGGGACTGCCAGGAATTGACATGGGGTTTCAATTTCTGGCAGTTTTATGAGTCAGAGAAGCTTGGCAGTTGACCCCAAGCCCCTAGGTATAGGGAAGGCTTTCAAATGTTAATGAAAATGCTGTGAGCTATACAAATGTAAATCAGGATAGTAGGGGAATTTTGACTCACCTTAGTACTGGTGCAGAGGTTACACCTTTTTCTAAAAGGTACTAACTCCATTTTAAGAAAATCTCTGTTATAAACAGATCAGGCTTAGTATAGTTATAGACTTATAAATTATAGCTTGAATAGATTTGCCTTATATAAGTATGCTATGATGAATTACATTGTATTCCAATAGCAATGGTCAATAATGTTATAAAAAAGATACACAAAACAGTACAATTTATTTCAGCAATTTATGTTAATACTATCCAGTGAGGGTCAGTAACTTGTTTTACAATCAGTATATACATACAACGATTGAAAGGCTATATATAGACTGGGCCACAAGACTGAAAATCCACCTCTTCAATCTTGCCTATGAAGAGCTTTGTACACTATCCTAAATGTCAACCACCATGCAGAGTGGCATGACTACAGTCACTGTCTTGCTTAAATGCACGGTCGTTGTGTTTACCACACATCTTGGTGTCATATCATATTTCATCATATTTGGCTCCATTAAAAAAGGCTCTCCATTCACATACTGGTAATCCTGCCATACTTGTCTCCTAACACATCTAGGGTTAGGCCTATGTAAAAATGTTCAAGCCTGTTTGATGGTAAAAGTAGAGTCATTCACTCTGGAGAAAGATTGTTGATATTTGAACTAAATACCCAAACAAATACACCCCTCCCTTCGTGTTCCTTCAGAAGCTCCGCCCCCCTCCCACCAATTCATGGACGCACATTGCCAAGACAACGACCAAAAGAGAAATATGGCGGAATCCAGAGCGATGCGTCAGCGAAAGAGTCACTTCTGTTCCTCTCGTACACAAGTGAAAAAAAAAATTGTCTCATGTGAGCGCAACAGTCCATACATAATCTTCGCCTCTCTGCAACCTACCCACTTCTGACTCGACCTGCTCTCAGCGTCTCTGTCCACAGAAGCAGCGGGATATTTTTGTGATTTACACAGCTGCCTGCTGACAGCTGCCTGTACTGAACGATCTTTCTCCAGAATCACTGACTCTACCTTTAAGCCGAATGCCGGGCCGGACTGGTAATACCGAATGTTACCACAAGGTGTCCTACGTGACTCAGCCACTCTCCAGTGGAACATAATGAAAGCCCATGAATGAGAATGTAGCAGCAACACAATCAGTTTTTATTTTTGCTTTCAATCTGGCATATCATACTGACGGTCGAATGTTTTGAGCGGTGATTAAAAAGATGTTTTTTCCACTGTATTGAAAGATGCCATCTCTTTAGCAATGAATGTGGTGACTGCTTCAGTGTACTCCTACAGTCTAGCATTGTCTCATTTGTATTTCAAGCCCTTCTATGGATAGTTGTGTTGAAGTAGGCCCAGAAGTCCCCCTTTCACTGTGGGGCCCATCTGTGCAGCAATGGAAGAATATTTTCACTGGTGGGAATGTAAGTTGATCATATGTTACCACCTTTTGACATGACTTTTTTCATGCAGGGTTTACATGTTGCCTCATTTATGTCTTTCGGCTCACCTCTTTTGTTGACTTTGAATCCAAAATGTTGCCATATTGGAACAGTTTTCGTTTTCTTTGACACTAATTCTGCAATGTCTCATCTCGTTACCCCAAGAACCACATGAACTTTCTAGTAAACAACACTCCGTGCACCATGCGCATCATCTTCCCCCCACCCACCTTTGATTGGTCTACTGAAATTTGCAACCCGGTCTCTTCAAACTGAGTACAAAATTGGACTTTGGCTTATGCACTGCACGCAATTTGAAAGTGTAAAGTTGTGCTATTTGTAAGCAGATTGAAGAGAAGAGAGAGAGGGTTTTTTGTTGCCGGCCTCAGCACTAAATTGCCCATGGCCTGTCAGTCTTTTTTTTGTGCACTCGGACACTAGTGACTCTGTTTATAAACAAACATAATATTATGTTAATCGTGTTGTCATATTGCTTATTACTAATGCAATAAAAGTTGGATTTAGCACCGTCGGCACAGGTTGCTGATGTAGGCTACTTTTTAATTTGCCAGCTGTCAGGTGGTTTGCATAAAATCAAACCGGTTTAAGCTCGTACACCAGACCAGACCAACAACAAAAAAAAAGACCCAACCCTAAACACATCCTCAGGTATTTTCCACTTTCACCATTCTTCACATTTCTCCTCAAATCAAGGTCTTCCAGAGACTGTACAACACTCTTGTAAAAGTAAGGCTGTATTGGATAGACATACTCTTAACTGCTGGAAGATTTTGCCTTTTTTTAGCAAGGCAGAGCCACATTTCTTCCTCAGTGCAGACCTCTTCTGTGGGTGTTTGTGGAATGGGATGTAACCAGAAGTCTTGCACACCTTTGTGCTATCCAATCTGAGCGCAGGTTTCAGTAAACATATATGCGTTTTGGACAAACTGCATATTGTAAGAAAGTGTCATGGAGGAAGACTGTTCATTTCCTCAAAGAGAATAAAGTCTTTGGAATATTGCTTGAGAATGCAGTGAGGGAAATCAGCACAGGGAATATTTCCAATTACCCACATGAACTGTTTGATGCACATAAGAAGTGATGTGATGGCATTGTCAGAAATCTTGAAGGTTGCTTGCCATGACAAAATCATCATGGCCAGAAGTTTCATCAGTATGTCTTCTGGTTTTCTGAAGACTGATCACTTCCATGTCCCTCTCCATCTTGCTGGTTGGGATAGGCTTCACTCTGCACCTTTGCAAGGCCTTCCTCTTCTTTATCCTCCTCAGTCACAAACTCATCCTTAAAACAGCTCAAAACAAACATAGGTATTAATTACTGCTAATTGAGTTAAATAAGCTAAATGGGTTAGGGACGGTGAAAAGACCATCATATGTGCAGTTTCACTCTCAAACGACCATACTCAGCACATGGATGGGTCCATTTGAGAGTGAAAAATTATATGTGCAGTTTTACTCTTTCACTGTAGGCTGAAAATATCATCATATGTGCATGTCAAACAGCTAGTGTTAGTGCACTGAACGTGGTCATTGATTCACTTGTGTACCTGTTAAAAAGTATTCTCTAGGATCGTCACTCAGGGGCTTTTGGAATTGTTTATAATCCAATTCTTTATTATAAAATTGCTTTCATAGTTCCCTAACAGAAATTTAACCTGTACACTGTAAAGCTGATGTTGAAAAAATGAAATATGGGGGTGAAACATTTTGGGTTTTCCATCTATAGCTTGAGTTCTGAATAAGCCTGTGTGTAACAAGAGATGTTTGCTTCTTCATCTTGCACTGAATCTGAATGGCTGCAGATGAATGCTTTGGTCATCTGCTGTTTGGTCAGGAAAACATGCAAACCCATGCAGAAGATACATAAGTGATGCATTAAATATTTGTATTCACACCATCAATACCACACAAAATGGTATGTGAACACTTAAAACAAATTATTACAGTGACCATAACAGTGAAAAGCAACCGAATTTATATAATGTTAAATTGTGCAGGTTACTTTTGCCTGAATTATCAGTTGGCAGGGGCATTTCGGTACAGTATCTGATCTAGCCCTTTTGGATTTTCTTCCCCAATCTCCATTTCTGAAGTAGTGTTTTTTCATTCTCAAAATACTGCAAATGAGAGAGTTCATTGTCACAATGTTCACAAAGGCACAGAGGTCTTTTCTTCTTCAGTTTGGGTACTTCCATCTTGTAGGTGTAAAGAAAATGTAGGATTTCTGCTGCATCTTAATATTTACCTCCTGGAAATGCTACGTCATTCGCTTACATTCTTATATTATCATTTTAGAGGGCTCATCCAATCACATGCGAGGTCATGGTCACACTGAGGATCTTGTGAGACAAGATCATATAAACACTGACCTGTTCTCCATGTGTACCATTATTAAATTGTGTCTTTGCTGCTTGTAAGTAACATCAAATTCTATCTCTACAATGCACGGACATCATCACACCTTTGACTCTCCAGATACACCTCTGCACAATGGACTGCCTTGTGATCGACTCCTTTCAGCCAGTTCCGCAACAGACACAGACAAGAAACTGCTAACTGTTATGAGTGGGCTGTCTTGCCAGATGACTCTGTTTGCTGCCGATGTGAATCAGCAACTGACCACAGTGAACACCAAATTGGTATCCATGTAGGAGATGAAGAGGAAAACACAGGCGTCCAATCCCAAAATTGCAGTAAAAATAAATTCAGTGACAAGGTTTGCAGTGATTAAATGCGCCTACAAACTGCTTAAACTTAGATATAAATGTTCACAAAAGTGACTTTTTTTGTCTTGTTGTGTTTTATAGGAAAAGGTGCGTCGTCTTCCCAACTCTGAAGCAAATTGCAGGTGCTACGAACCGGAGCAAGGATAAGATTAAAAAAGTAGACTACATGCATTCTGCTGTATAAAAGTAAATATATACATTCTCTGATCTATTTACATTTTGTTTTCACAGACTGAGCTTGTCTCACAACGAGCCAGTCACTTCTTATTTGGTGGTAACTCTAGCTGCAAGATCAGATTTGCACAGTGTGGATAATGATGTCATTCTATGTAAGTAATGTTCACTGTGATTTTTTTTTTTTTTTACTGTGTATCTTTTCCATGAATTAGCTAGGCTATATCCTATTTTGCTATTTATAACATACTAATTGAATTGCTTTCCAGCTGCCTGTAAGACCTACTATGAGACACAGGAACTTCAGGTACAGCCAACCGGACCTTGTGGCTCAGGCAGCAGCCATGAAGAGTTCAGCCTGGAGTCTACAGAGAAGGAAGAGGGTAAGATTTATTGTTGGTAAATGTGACATTATTTTTCAGCTACATTAGTAGATGTATTGTGTCAACACACACTGCATTGAGCAGTACTGATTGTGTTTACAGCTGCTGGAAGTGAGATAGAGTGTACTAGCAGCAGATGATATGGACTTCTGATGGGGCATCACGATTGATATGATGTCCAATGAGGAGGATGGCACAATTGAAGGGGTGTCTGGGTGGATCATGCAACCGCCATCCTTTTGCAGCCAGGAGCTTACCTGAGCGACCTGTGTGCCACACTTCAGGCAAGACTGGAAGCTAATCCAAAGTATACGGCTACACACCACAGATGTCTGCTCACTGGAGCACATTTTGACAGAATGCCACCAAATACATATGACTCAGAGGTGGCAAAAAGACATTTCAAGGCTCATTTGATGTACCAGGTCTGGCTGTAGGCTTACTTTTGTTCCAGGACACTTCCTGGACACTTTGAAAGCTGCTGGCTAGGCCAGTAGTTGTTTCATTGACAGTTGTGATTGTGCATTTCCTATTTTTGCTAATGAATCAATAAAGCTTTTTTTCCCCCAATAAATTCATATTCGTGTCATTGATTATAGTGTAGCCCACAGGATAACAATACATGAATATATACTACATATAATATATATCAGATGAATATATAGTCTTAAGTAACTGCAGTATTTTTGATATAGGCTTACTAATCATCTGCTCCCATTGTTGCTCATACAATTGCTATGCTGATGATACCCAGCTCTTCCTATCATTCCCGCCAGAAGACCACACTGTCTTGGCTCAGATCTTTTCATGCTTTGCCGATTTCTCAGCATGGGTGAAAGAACACCACCTTCAACTCAACCTCTCTAAAACCAAGCTCCTTGTCATCCCAGCCTGTCCCTCTATACAACAACAGATCAGTATCCAGCTTGAATCAACCCACCTCATCCCCACAAAGTCTGCCCGAAACTTGGGTGTCATGATTGATGAACAACTAACCTTTGAGATTCATGTGGCCTTAATTGCTCAGCCACGTAGATTTGCCCTGTAGAACATCAGGAAGATCAGACCCTACCTGTCTGAGTATGCAGCACAACTCCTGGTACTGGCTCTTGTAATATCACACATTGACAACTGCAGCTCCTTACTGGCAGGCCTCCCCACATGTACGTTCAAACCTCTGCATATGATCCAGAATGCGGTGGCACGGCTGGTCTTCAACCAGCCCAAAACAGCACATCAGCCCGCTGTTCATATCCCTCCACCAGCTTACAGTTGATGCCCACATCAAATTCAAAACCCTGACACTCACTTACAAAACAGCAACTAAAACAGCTCCAACCTACCTTAACTTCCACTCACTATTGGACTAGAACTTAGCTTTATGGCACTTGTTCACATTGTTCTCTCCTGACTAGATCACTGCTTGTGTTGTATCAGCTCTCAGATGTACATCGCTTTGGATAAAAGTGTCTGCTAAATGAAATTGTAATTGTAATTATACACATAACTTAAAATTAAATTATTATTATTGTTGTTGTTGTTGTTGTTGTTATTATTGTAAGGGAGGAGTTTACCCAAGCCTACATTATAATGGCCCAGGATGACCAAGAGCAACAGCTACCAACCAATCACAAGTGATTTTTCTTTAAAAAAGAAAGAGTTAAGTCCAAAAGAAAGAGTTTCTTTTAGAGTTTCATCCAGTGCTTGTATGTCTGAGTGAGGCAAGTTCCAGCCAGGCCAGGTTTTACTACTATTCAGATGCTAATTAGAGTCATTCACACCTGCGTTCTGCCACTCTGCCCTCCACCCCCTCCTCCTCCCTCCCCCCACTGCCAGCGATTCGCTCTCAACAATTTATGGCACAGGTGAACGTGGACTTTACAGGCTGTAAACAGCCACTAACTGCTGGGATTTAGTGAGGGTTGTAGGTGTTCACGAGGCCGAAAATCTGGTTTTTCATGCAGTGTACTTTGCAATGACCTGACATTTTTTCCGGCCTGGAGAGTGGTTTAGAAGACTGCTACCACCTAGTGAGTTTGTATTTTTACCATTTTTCCCATGCCGAATTTTATGAACTAGGTGTTCAAAAAGGGACTGAAATAACCAGGTTTCATGATATAGCTATTCATAACAAGTGTAGACCTATGATAGTCCTCTCTCTACAGTATTTTTGTAACTCTTCAGATAAAAGCAAAAATGCCAAAATCAGCAGTTTAGGAAACGTTTTTAAACTGATATCATGGACATAACATGATGCAAGTAGTATGGATGGCAACTCACAACGTCTAAATTTTGGTGAGGTTTTAATTCTATAAGCTTTGTCCAAACATCCAGAACATCATTCTCTATACAGAGTCTAGTGTTTGTAATGTAAGAGGTTAGAGCATATTGTTGTTGAAGCCAAAGCAACACCACTTTATACCCTAAGGTATTAGCTATCTGTTTGTCATGCACAACCTTAGCTGCAGCAGACGACAAATAAATCTCTTCATCCGCGTTGCTGTTATTCCGCTTCACATTTGATCTTGGAGGATGTGGTCACAGACAATCAAAATCATAATTATGGATACAGTGCAGCAAGGGGGACATTTTAAAAATGGTTCTGAGGTGACCAGCGCTCATCTATTTATTTTTATAGGGGTCTCGGCGCGAGCAACAAACGTGATTTATTTCCCTGTGCTTTTAAGGGTGCAAGACCCAGACATTCAGAAATGAAGTGGAACGCTGCTAAGAATTTCAAATGCACTTTTAATACATCCCCCTCATATTGACGTTTAGGTGGGAATCCGTCTTTTTTATTTCTGTCATTTCTAGCGCTGCAACCATTGGTATATGTGTGAGTGTGTGTGCATGTGTGCGTGTGTGTGGCAACATTTATTTCCCCTCATCGTCTGTTGAGAGTTAGAGGGGAGGTGTGTGGAGGGTGGGAGTGTAATGGTAATCATTTTTTTGTGACTGCACCCAGGGTCTGAAGTGGCTGTTGCAGAGGACTTTTAGATTGATCTCGCAACATGTGCGCACACACACACACACACACACACACAAGCCCTGAAGAAGATATGCTATATGGATCGCATCCATCCCCCTCTGCTTGCCCTCCCTCCATGCCGCCATTTGATTAATGATCCAAATATGTGAATAAAAATATCAAAACAACTCGTCAAACCCAGGGGTTCCAGAGACGAAACAGCTTAAGGATGAATCTACGGGACTAACGAATGGAACATTTTTTTTTTTTTTTTAGTAAATATTACTTTTTTGTCCTTACTTTTAATCTCCATCTCTGATTAACTGATATTGTTTACCCAGATGTGTGATGATTACAGGAAATGAGTCAGCATTTGATATCAAATAATTTGAGATGTGAGAAAATACAGAAATTGTAAAAAAAGTGTGTGTAGTTGCATACTTACTTTTGTATTATTTTGGATGTGTGTTTTGCACAGCGTGTGGATGCATGTCACCACCAGAGTGAGCATGTGGATGCTTAATTTGCAGTGGTGGCGCTATCAGTCCCCTTCTAACACAGTAGACCACTAATTGACATTTTCATTAACAGCAAATTTATGTTCCTATTTCTGTCTGCAATAATGACCATTTCCCTAGCAGTGCTATGGGCTCTGCTAATGGACATGGAATAAAGGCGGAAACATGTTTAATTATGATGGAAAAAACAGACCATACATGCTCTGTCTCTCAGTGGTGTCTTTGAGAAGGAGGTGAAGCAGGGTTGGATGATGGCTGGAGGCAGCAGACAATTGAGACACAGGAAAAGATTTAAAAGACAACGGAAAGACTGACATCACGCATCATACCCCCAATTAACAGCTTTTACACACTTGATGAAGAGATGGATTTGGAGAACATACACAGTCAATGAGCCAGCTGGAATTTGGGGCACCACGTGTGAAAACTAAATAGATTTAGGGAACACACTTGAAATCATGAATTCTTCCATCACAACAACACACTAAAAGAAACCCCTGTATCACCCCCATATCTCTGCTTTTACCACATAGTCACATTGTGACTGAATATAGCAAGGACAGGCCATCTGGAACAGCAGGGATTGTCCCTGGTGGGCCGGTCAACCATTGGTCAGTGAGTCCAGCACAACCGATACAAATAGACTTTTAAAAAAAAATGTCCTAAGCTGTACACTGGCCAACTGACTTAATACAGGTGGGGTCACAAGTTCATCACATCTCCTGGGTCTATCTCTCTCTCCACAGAAAAATTACAATGAAAATGGCAGACTGTGTTGTGCATAAACGTAAACTTTCAAATTAACACCACGACACCTTCAGGTAATGTCAGAAACATATGAAGAGTATTTAAAACATGATCACCATGTTGCTGAGATGGGACATTTGTCTGCATAGATCATGGAAATCTTGTTAGCCACATATACCTGAAAATGATATCATCTTACAAGATTTTGATTTAAAATCCATCAACCCTTCCTTTGCAGAGTAAGATAGGAAGGGAAAGAAGGAAGGAGGGATGAAAAAGAGAGGAGCAAATGGCAGGCAGAGGAAACAGAAAGAAAGGAGAACAAAAGAAAGATTAATAATGCTCTCCACTCTCACGTTTTTTTATATCATTTAAACAGCCTACAAATTCTACAAATGGTTACATAAAGAGATATAACACAATGATGATTTGCCTTAAAAGACATTAATCACTTCAGAACTGTCCATCACATTGCATTAAATTGTTTCACTTCTTTCAGATCACACAAGGTATGATTGCACCTTTCCTGATCTCAGTGCGTCATGATTAGAATGAACTGCTATCATTCCAATGAAAGGCAAAACCTGCTGTGCTGATGATGTCCACATCACAGTCCACTGCAATGAGCTCCAGCAGAAGACAGTTTTCAATGTCTGACTGACAGATTCCTATCCATTAGCTGGCTTGTCAACTACTTTGGATTTGGTCAAAAAAGCTGCGGCGTGGTGAAAACCTGTATGAGACAGGGATGCTTACTTGATTGCTCTGCCTGGTTGACATGAGATGTGATGCAGTCACACAGCCGGAGCAGTATGTGCAACCCGTCCTCACAAGAAAAACGACAGCATTGCTTGAAAATTCAGGCCGGCAAAAACGACCTATAGTTATGTTTACACCATCTAGCAGCCGTAGTATTTATGACCTGGGGAAGTTACGCAGTTCAGATGACATCAATATAAGGTGACTTAATAAGATGGATAAGATGATTTTTGCCTTGTTAGGAGGAGGCAGGTTGGGTGGATGGCTAAATAGATAATGGACTTCGCTGCAGGAGACCACAATTCACTTCCTACTTCCAACCGCAAGTGTCGTGTTGTCGGGACATTTTTAAAAAAAACATAATGTCGTGGTCTTTCCCTAACCCTAACCAAGTGCCAAAACCTAACCAGACCATCACACCATAAAACAGAATTATTTTTTAACAGTGATCTGTAATAGGTTTGGAAAGCTGCCATGCATTACTACAGCCACCAGATGGCGTAAACGTAACAATAGGTCGTTTTCGCTCGCTGCCTGAATTTTAGGCCTATGTTGTTGTTGTTGTCTTTTTTGTTTGTTTGTTTGTTTTTATGAGGATGTGTTGGTATGTGTCAGGCAGGTGCCAGGTTAGAGTTTACTTGTAAAAATCTGCCAGCACAGAAAGTGTTCCATGTTTCTAGTTTGTTTGGAATAAATATCAATAGCATTAGCAATTTAGCAATCATGGTTATGTTAAGAAAAGAGCACCACCTATAGTAAACTTAGACAACAGAAAAGTCAGAAAATGACAAACGATCCATGGGTAGTGCAGAGCAAAAACAGCACAGCAATGAAAGCTGTCCAACAGAAACACTAAAGATATACTCAGAAAAAGTTTAGAACACAAAGTAAAAAAGGGCTCATGAACTGGCTATGGTTGACATTCATAGACATACATAATATAATTTACAGAATGTGTAGCAATTAGGGCTGTCACAATATCAGATTTTCACAACACGATTATCATGGCCAAAATAATTCACAATAATGATATTATCACGATATCTATAGAAAATTTTGGGGGAAAAATGCTCTCAGTCAAATCATCTCTAACTTTGTTGATTGTGTGTTTTGTCTCTTTTCTAGCAAATGAATTACACTCAAAATATGAGTGTAGAGAGGTGGTAAGAGAATTGGTAACCATAACTGTACATAGTTTTAAAGAAGTTTGAACACACTGAAGGTTTTTTTTTTTTTTGGCAAACAAATCACTGCAGATGATCTACAGCTGTGACTTATTAGCTGGAAAACACAATAGGACCGTGGCATGGAGCTTTACCTAGTCCAAGTTCAAATTTAATAACAAGATCACAGAAAATGAATATTTTTCACGTTTGTCTAAGGGTATGTCTGCATTTATCTATAATTAATGTAGCCTTATCACTCAGTCATTTTTCTGATACAAGTCTGTTTATATATACATATATATACAGGTTACAATAATAACGGGGATTTACCACTCAAAATTCCCCCCAAAATTCAGATTGTTCCTGGAGTTTACTTTCCATATTCTAACAAGCCAATTCACATAGTAGGTGTTTTTGATGTCTGTCACTTGCGCATCTCACAGAACAGATACGCTTTCATTTCAATAAATGTATCAATCCACACTGACTCCGAGACATGTGCGAGTGACGTGTGTATCATGGAGACCCTTGGCGTTTTTTCATGCTCTATTTCTGTCTCATTTAGTACAGTGTAATCTGCACCGACAGCTCGACAGCTGTTTAAATCACACAAATATCCTGCTGTATATGTATTTTAAACTTATTAACTGTATCTATATTGATTGATCAAGGCTCCCGGTCTGGCTGTGAGCTACCAGTTTCAATGTAAGCAGATTCTCCTCACTCGCTACGGTGGGAAATAAAATCAATGAATCAATATATACAAACACTGTTGATTTCTTTCTGTGTAGCCGACATGAAAACTATTTTGGTTCAGTAAATCTCTGCTGTCAGTCAGTCTGGTGATGGCTGTTTGGCCCTCCACTGTCCTCTCAGCTTCCCAGGAACTGCAGCTGACAGACAGCTGCTTCTGTGGACAGAGACGATGAACGTAGGTCCGGTCAGAGTCCGTGTGGATTGAACGGATAAATCGCGCTTATGCATCGCTCATGTCTCGCTTCCTATGTGGATTCCCAGTATGACCACTCAGCTCCACTACAGCAGTTGCTATCAGAAATTTAAATCTTTGTCATCTTATAACATTAAACGTTTTTGTCGTGTTCACAGAAAAAACTACAGCCCCTATTAAAAGAACAACAAGCACGATCTCATGGGTACTACATCGTAACTTGGTTTTGAGTATATCCGTAAAACTCCCCAACACTTTCTCCTAAAATCATTCTTTAACTTTCTATTTGTAATTTGTGCTGTGTAAAGACTTGTACAGCTTTCGCTCCTCTCTGTCCTGCTGTTACTACAGACATGTCTGAACCAGCCACAGCCGTGACATTCAGCCAACAAGTGTCTAGGACTCATGGGAAAAGATGTTTGTCAAAGACATAAATATTGAATAAACAACAATATTAGATTGTTCCTCGGAAAACCCCTGTCCTTATTAAGATACGAAGTGAGCCACACAACATACTGTTGAGAAAGTTTCTGTTCCAAGGCTGTAGTTTTAGCTATTAGCATAGTTACAAATGTCAGTGGGATTTTTAATGAGGTTTTCCTACTCGTTCCGGTTTGACTTTGGCTCTCTATATGTTTCACTTATAACATAACAAGCAAAAGGGCTTTTAAGATGAGTATTTTACAATAGATCAGGACAGAAACATAAACCTACCCTCTGATAAAGAAGCATCCAGTGGACTCACACAGTGGGAAAATACTACTCAGTGGATGTGCTAGTCGTGAATGGAGCTTTTTTTTCAACGTAACCTGTAACCCCACAAAATAATGGAGTATATAATGCCTCTGGCCTCAGAAGTAAACTGAACATTCCTTACACTTTTGCTCCTGTATTCTGGATTTGAAAAGGGTGAAAAGATGGTGAAAAGACCAGCCTCCAACCTCTTTATATAATGGAGTACTGCTCTCACTACAGCCCCATGCACACCGATTCAACATGCAGAGAAATTTTGATAGGCCTACCGTAGCTAGTTACAGTTGCTGAGCTATGATTGGACAATTCCTGTTTGGGGGAGGGGTTTACTTAGATCAGTTACTTTAATGAGTTTATCATAACTAATCAAAACTATCAAAATACAAGAATAAGACCAAATTTGTAATTAACCGTAATTACCTTTTAAATAAAGTTCTTTCCTTTATGTCACAACTGGTCATATCATGTTGCAGAGGCTGATGTCATTACATTGAAATAATCACACAAATATACACAGCATATATCAGCGTTCTGACAATAAACAAGCAGCCTTTCTTGTTCTCACACACTCAGGTTACCCTGGGTTGACCTCTCATGACCCGGATTGGTGGACAGGAAATGACAGAGGAAGAAGTTCAAAGTATCAGGCGGTGGCGGCGCTCTTTGTTGGTGAATATGAGTGATCTGTTGTCTGATGCACTCTGATGGAGACACATGACCACATCCACAGCTCCAGGCTATATGTCAAAGAGTCTGTAATGTAACACTGGAGAGAGGAAAGTTAGCTATATAGAATCCTCCATGTTTGTGTTGACGACATGAATATATGTATTATATATATATATATATATATATATATATATATATATATATATATATATGTGTGTGTGTGTGTGTTTGTGGGACTCAGGTCTTTGAATGAGTTCAGACATGTTCTTGTGATTGAAGCATGTGGGAGTATTAATGTGTGCATGACAGTATTTGTCTTTTTTGAACACATATATGTGTGCATGTATTTCCTTTCTTGCCAATGAGTAAAGTTTGTGTGTGTGTGTGTGTGTGTGTGTGTGTGTGTGTGTGCGTATGTGAGACAGCGGAGTGACAGCAGACAGGGCTAAGTCCCTCCTCAGACGACAGTAATGGAGACGTCAGCAGGATAACAGAGCCGTTGGCGCTGACAGTCATCCACTCAGACCGAAGCAACGCTACATCCTATAGTGAGGCTGGACACACGCACGCACACAAACTGAGCCTGACATGCACACAGGCAGTGTATTAGATGAGCATCATCCTTGCTCATGGTGGAGATGATTCCATTTGCAGGACCACTCAGCCTTTTGATGGTCTTATCTAGAAAAAGACGCTGTCTGTGAAATGCCTGAATGGATAGTATGAGTGTGTATACTGTATGTGTGTGTTCCTATTTTAAAAATCTATCTATCTATCTATCTATCTATCTATCTATATATCTATTTCAAAACAGAAATAATATATGATTACTGTTAGAGTTCAAGTACACTCATGCGTACAGTTTTATTATTTTGAAGTACAAAAAAATCAGTAACAAATATTTTTTGGTGAAAACAACTCAAGCACGGACTTGAGGGTTTAATGAATATTCATACTCAATATTTTAAGCAGATTTTTTTCGCTATTTGACTATTACGCCAGTCATTTAGCCATCCCCAGTTAGGCCCTATGCAATTTCCAAATCATCAAATTTTATCCTGAGTCAGAATATCCACTCACACTAATCCATAATCATTTCCAGATTTGAAGAAATGCTCCACTCCAGCAGCAAAGTACTGTCACCACTTCAACACCCCGTTCTTTTTACTCCTGGACAGTATACTCCGCGCTCAGACACAGAGCTGAGCAGCTCGCTGTTCACTTGTGTATTCACAGTTTATTAATATTAAACATGTCACGTGTCCAGGCACATGCAGTCATAGAGCCCTGAAGCCCCGCCCCGCTGCTGCAGAGCTGAGTGGTTTGTTTATTCAAAGTTTATTAATATTAAGCGTGTTACGTGTCCAAATTGAACCAAATTCGACAATGCACTTCCTTGGGTCCCAAGTAATACACCCACCGAGTTTGAAGTCAATCTGATGAACGGTTCTCAAGGTATGCGAAGAACACACATACAGACAGACAGTTCGTGCTTTATGGTTAGAAGAAAAAATCTTATGAAAAAGGTGTTTCACATCCTTCCACATCAAACTTAGTAATGAGATTTTGAGAAATCACCTTTTTTTTCACCAGTTTGATATGGTGAATGGCTCCAACGACATTTCAGTTGCATTTTTCAGTCATCTGTCTCAACAGATATGCTTGTATTAATCAATATGGTTTCACTTGTTCTATACATGCGGCTCTGCTATGCTGTTCACGCTACGCCTCCTAGACACACTGTAAATACTAGGATACCCATGAGCCTATTGTTGCTATGGTGTCCAGTCCAAATCAGAACTGTAGCAAAGTGTAATCTTTAGATTCCATTAACCATTAGAGTACACAACAGAATTTTGAGCTCTGATTGAGGTTTTCCCTACCAGAAGGAATGTAGTGCACTATGTAATGTATGTAATGTTTTTATGAACATAGTCTTGTATTTTGACCTTTTGCCAAAGAACCAGGTGTTTTCTGAAACATCTGTTCATCTTTTCTACTGATGATTTAATCAGGAGAGATTCATGACCGCTCAAGCTGCAGAGGTGCTCCAACTGCCAGTCAACTAACTTGTCTATGCATAAAATTAACAAAACCCTGGACACCTCAACCCCCCTCCCCACCACCACCACCTCCTCTTCAGCTCTATAACACAACTGCATACCGGGAAATCATTTTGTTTCCATGGCAAATGAAAAATTTCATAATTGACCCATCTTTGTTTCTTTGGTAATATCTTGACACAAAATTAGTTGTCTTTGTCCTTTGTTGAGGTTGTTTTACTGTTTGTAGCATGCATTTGTGGAGTCTGGTTGTTTCCACTTGTCTCTGCTCTAATGGGGAAAAAGATATTCGAAATTAGTCTGATTCTAGAGACAAGGACAAAAAATGTTTGTCTCTTTATTGCTGTCATGTGGAGGCATCAGCCAGCCCAACACATTCATCTCACTTTATAAGAATGAGCTGGTCTCATGCCATGCACCTTATTCATGTAGCCACGATTATCCATAAATTAATAAAACCTGACTGGTTATTACTAGTAGAAAGTGCAAGAGAGAGGGGGAGAGACAGATGCAGAGAGAGGGAATATGAAGGGCTGTACAGTGAACAATCTCCGGATAATTAACAGGAAGATAAACAAAACATAAATTTGGATATTGCATTTATTTGGACTACCACTCAAATATGCGTGAACCACGTTATTTTAATTAAAAGATAAATCTATGTGACATGCTGCTTCCCAGTTAATTATTCAGTGCTGTACAATAAAAACAAAACCCATTAAATATGCCACGCACTCTATTTCTCCATTAACAGTAAAAAGCGCTCATCCTGGGGACAACATTTCAAATTCAGCTGCTGGTTTGGCTTTTTTTCCCCCCTTTTCTTGCTCTTTCATTGCACATTTTTTTCCAGTTTCCTTTGCTGTGTATTTACTTTGCTCTTCAAAGTCAGGCCCCACACTTGCTAGAGGTTGTGAGCAGTTAATACTTTTTTAAATGTTTTTTTTTTTTTTTTAATTTCATGCTCACAACAAATTTTTATATCTTTTGGATATCTTTTAACAAACCTCTTTGTGTTCTCTTGGTGATGCAATGACACTGTTAGTAAAAAAGCACTTGATTACCTGCAAGTCAGCACCATAATTGCCCAAATATACTTTGTTTTGCTGTAGTCTGCATTTCCCAAATCTTTACATTAGTATGACTAATCTGAACCCACAAATAATCAAAAATGTGTACGTTGCTTTAGACAAAAGTGTCTTAGTGTTTCTTACTGTTTCTAATTTAGTAAAGACAAGTAGTGAATGATGCTCCCTCAAGTGCTGGATCTGTTCATCTGAGGGCCCCAAACAGTAACAACAGCAAAACACTTCAAAATTGAAAATCAACAAAAAAAAAGTTATTGTAGTGATTTTATTTTTTTGCCTTATCAGCAGCACTTTTTCCTTCTGTTTTTGGCTCTCCTTTTGTCAACTCCTGTACAATAATACTGAACTTTATTGGAATATTCACTCAGGTAGGACTGTACCGCTTTGGGTAGGGGTCGCTCATTTACCCCCCTGCTGTAGACCCATTTACTTGGTTATTAGTAGGCATGTATTCATACTGTTCTTTTGTTTTTAAATGTAAGCCTGTGGTGACTGAGTGAATGAGATGTAGCATAACATCATTACTTTTCGCTTCTCATAAGCAATATTCTAGGTAAGTCTTAAGACACACTTTAAGGAATTATCACTTTTATTTGAGTGAAACATTTCAGTACTTTGTGACAGCAGTCATTTCACAGTCAGACTGGTTCAAATTATTCAGTGGAGTGATATACCTGAATGGTGTGAAGGGATCTAGAGACAGTGTTTTTCAGAGGTAGAGGTTTTATTGCAGGAAAAAGACACCAGATATATCTTACTGCTTCAAAGTACATCAGAATGTCTAGACAGCAGAAAGAAAAACAGTAAAATGTTTGATACAACTCTTTAATGAAAGATCGATCTTGTCTTCTGTCAAACAGATGTGTAATAAATAATGACCAAGGATATTCCTCTTAAATACAAAGTCATCTACTGTTAATATAAGCTTATAGTTTGCAACAAAACCCCTCTCCTCACTTCTCCTCCCATAGGCTATAGAAATCTTCTTCATTTAGGAATGTGGACAGTATTTGACTAGGATTGCATACTACAGAATCCTTTGCAGGCTGAAATAAATGGGCATGGTTTCAGTTTTTTTTTTTTTTCCTAGCACCAGTGATTATAATTGAGCAAACTGCATGTGCTACTTCAATAGGAAAATTGACGGAGATCAAACAGCATGGGGACAATGGAATGGATTATTTTGGGATTACAGCAGGGGAGGAAAATGGCGTATCTTTCTCAGGGATGGACAAAGAGTACAAATCACAGAGGAGTGACAATAAATGGCATTCACCAGTGTTGAAACAAAAAAATGACGGCCTCATCCGAAATAGGTGATGAAACCGTACTGATTTGCATGCTTTAGTAAGCTGGAAAAGCCAAGGTTCTGGTGCCCAAAAAATGGAATGTGTACTTTTTTTTCTCCTATTGACTCAATATACGTAATGTTCAGCACGCTCACACATGTATACATACATCCAGAGAAGCAAACTACAGCCACCAAGAACACAGTGGTGCATTGAAACCTAAAGCTTACACTACATTAAGCTATCTGGATCTCATACAGTGCAGCTCAGTGGGAAAAGACCTACACACTCAGTTTTATACTGTAAGGCAGTGAGAACTAGTGTCCTGTTGGCTAACAAAAAAAAAGAAAACTAGAAAATTATAAATAAAATACAGTATTTCATGAGTATTTCTCTGTAGGGACAAAAAGTTCAAACTGTTGTGACACAATTAAAACCACATTTACAGCAGAATAATGAACTCACTCTATTTGCCTTGTGCACATACTCTTTTCTTTCTTACTTTCTTTTTCTTTTCTTTCTTCTTTCTCTCTTTCTTCTACACTTCCGCTCTCCCTCTTTCTCATTGCTCTCCCCTCCATCTCTCCATGTGTGCAGGGGGATTGTATTTCTCACCCTGTTGTTACTGTGTGTGTGTGTGTGTGTGTGTGTGTGTGTGTGTTTGTGTGTAGGTGTGTGTGTGGTTATGAGTGTATTGTGTTGGACTGTAAACTCCTTTAGGCAGAGCTGTGGCACTAAGGCCCTGGGGTTTTAAGAGTTTAGCCCTCCCTCCTCGTGTGTTTGTGTGTGTGTGCGTGTGTGTGTGTATGTGTGTTTGTGCAGGAAGATATTGACTTTCTTAAAGTCTGGATCATTTCTCTTTATCAGAAAAACATTAACAACCCTCCCTACCCCAGCCCCCATCCCCATACCACCAACACCAACACAACACAAAGCACCATACTTTCTCCTCATCCATGTAGTAACCAACAGCCGCCGGCACAACAAAGTACAATCAAAGTTGATACTTTTCGTTTTTTCTGCCCTTAAAACAATGTAGCTTGATTTTTCTTCCAAGATCAAAACAGTCTGTTTTCAATATTTTATGTTGCGTTTGTCTCCCTTAGGAATAAAAATACAAATGAAAAATAAAACACTACTTATACACAGAGAGAGAATGCCTTCTTTGAAAAAAAACAAAAAACAACTTGTATAATATATTTTTTATAGAAAAGGTAGCATAATTAGAGACATAAAGCAGGGTAAAGTGAATGATTATCAAATTTTTTGTCCCACCCTATGTAGCAACTTCACAAGAGCTTATCAGAGGAAGAGGACAGTCCTGCTTTTTGTCTGAGTTTACACCAGAGTGTCTCTGTCAAACTCTTCATGTCAGAAGAACTTTTAGCTGAATGTCGCAAGCCTTTTATTTGTACAGAACACAGCTGGTTATATCTGCTCTTTCTTTCTGGAGCACATGTAGAAAAATCGCCCACGGCTCAGTCCAGGTCCTTGCCAAAGTACCACGTAGTCATCTGTCATCATAAAAGCATCCCGAGCTAAAACACATTCAGTTAAAGCTTCTCGTTCCTCCCTGACATGGAGCCTGTAAGGTGACCTCCAGACGTTGAATTGCCAAATCCAGAGCAGACCAAGCCTTAACGTCAGCTAATGGATGCTTTAAATACGCAGCTGATTGATTTGTGTTGTATTTTCAAGGCCATTCTACCGGATTGGGCTTATATTAGAGGGAGTGAGAGTGGAGGGAAGGATGGAAGAGAGAAGGAGGTGACTTGAGGGGCTCCGGCCAGCTGATGGAACTCAACTTGACCCCCTAGCGTACCGTCCAGAGTCCGGTTACCACTGTAGGACACACGTGTGTGTGTTTGTGTGTGTGTGTGTTGGTGAATTGATTTCCTCTGCGATGACAGCTCCAGTCAGGCTGGCACCAATGCTCCCCCCCCTTTCCCCTCTATCCCCGACACACACACACACACACACACACATGCCACCATTGCCGCCACTGACCCTACAACACATACACACACATATGCAGTACTCATCACTCGCACTGGGAAAATGGCAGCCACTGGTGTTATGTTCTGGGGCGGTGGCGGTGGTGGTGGTGGTGTGCATTCAGAAACCCTCCGCCTCCTTCTCCATCTTCCCTACAGTAACTGTTCCGCTAAATCGTTTACACGGATCATTTTTCTGATAAAAGCATTATTTTTGGAGGAAAGTCTCTCTAATGATTCCTTCAGCTTCCCTCTTGTTTTATAGCCTCCCTCCTCCGTGATTTGTCTCAAAAGTACGATTTCATCAACAGTTTTCAACTCTCTTCCCTTCCCACTCTTTCCACACATGATCCACTGTGCTCTGTTAAAAGAAACAAAACTGCTGAATCACCTCATCACAAATACATAGATTATTATGTTTGCTTAGTAAATGTTCACAGACTTCTAATAACACACACAGAGTATGTTTGCTTCGTGTTTATAACGTAGGAAGTGTGGTCTATTCACAGCGCTGCCCGCCAGTACTTTTGTTGATCTCATTGTCTTGTTGTTGTTTGGTCAGGGTCTTCGGCACAGTCCTGTTGGACACGAGTCTCACGGTGACCAACACATTTATGTGCATCTGAATCAGGGGGTGTTGGTCTGGTGATACAAATCTGTGGAATTTCAGATAAAGCACAGACCCAAACCTCCCTCTTGGATGTTATTCTCCAACCCAACTCATGGCTTCACTCTTGGTAACGATATGTGGCCTCCCCAGCAAACGGCATGCTGCTGCTGTTACTCCCATGGCTTCCATCTGCACCTGCCATTGGTTGATTAGATGTGATACCAACAACAACGTCGTCCGCGTTCTTCTCTGGGACATCAGACTCAGGACGGGAGCGTTTGAAGCGTCGATCGGGGTACTGGCTATTGTCGAAGGGCATGCGGTGGACACACAGCACATGGGTCTTCAGGTTGCCCTTCTGGGAGGCACTATAGGGGCAGTAACTGCACTTGAATGGCCTCTGGCCTGGAGAGAGACAGAAATAAAGAATGTTACCATTATTAGATGATATATGAGTGATTTTCACAATCAGAGGCTTCACTACCATAGGATATCTCTTTGTAGAATGTTGGCAGATGAACACAACAAACATCCTTCCACATTGGGGCCACTACGTCATTACTTCGGTTTGATTTGTCTAATGTGTTTATGGGTTGTAGGTTTGTATCATAAGAATATTTGAGAAGCCCTGATCCAAACAGACAATTCTTGCAACTATTAGAGTGTACTAGTTCTGTTACTATAAGCTTACTTAGCAATGTAAGTGGGGTAAATCTGCTGTTTACCTCACTATTGCAAGACAGAGAATGAAATTATTGTTTCTGCAATAAATTTCCAGAGTTGTAAAGTCCTACCTCATACTATTATTTAACTGCTGGGTTGAGTTCTATTACTCAAACCAGCCTTCATGGATCGTACCTCATTGTCTCGTCAGTACCTAAAACAAAACACCCCCCATGTCTGCTGCCACAGCGCTCATGTAAAAGCTACGCTGTCACTTGCAGCTAGTACTGCCACTGCTGCTTTTCATACAACATATCAAAGGTCCAACCTATCCCCCTTTAGGCTTTGACTATTATCAGCTCAGTTAGGTGTTTCCTTGTACGGAGTGGTTAGGTCAGACCCTAGACCCTAAACATCAATACTGTATTTACACTGTTCCATGTGAATTGGCTGACTGTCACACTTATACCTACACGCAATTTAGGCTCTAATTTATCTAGCCTGCGTGATTTTGCACTGTGGAGGGGGAAATCCATACAGACAATGGAAGAACATCCAAATTCCACACAAAAAGGCCAGAGCCAGTTGACAAATTCAAACCCAGGAACCTGAGGTGACAGTGCTAACCACTGGGCCTCCTTGCTGCCCCTCCTTCTTAGTAGTGTATCAAATGGCTGGCTGATATTCAATAAATAGCATGATGAACTGGCCTATAACCCCAACTTGAACCGCTACCCTTCTGGCCACAAGTCTACTTTTCAGGCCTTCAGGCTTCCACTGGCTCTTATGAAGGTGTGTTTAACAACATGAAAGATGCGACTGGGAAACAGAGATTGGGTGAAGAGGGTAAAGTTAAGGACAAGGAGGAAAGGAAAAGTGATTTTCTCATCTGCACTACCCCAGCAGCACTGCCCGAGCTCCTTATTGAAACAAATACATCCTCAAAGCATTACCCAACACTTAATACTCGCCTCACTTTGTGTAGCCAGAGATCTCCCGCGAATTCATCTGAACTAAACTTTTGCAGCTCCCTGAGTCGATATGCATCTTTTGAAGAGCATGCATACATCTAGTCCCCTGAACACAATAGCAGAGCAGAACGAGGCGAGGTATTTTTCTCTATCTCCCCCCCTTGCCACAGCTCCAGCACAGAATGTTCTCCCTAGATTGAATCTGATCATCACTGCAGCAAACACAATGGCCCTTAATAGCACCAGCCGTTTGTTTGAGGGATGCCGATTACACCGCCATCATAACCCACTTCACTTAGCTCACTCACTCACAGACAGACAGAGAGGCTAAAATGGAGAGGGAGGGAGGAAGGAAGTGGGAGGGGCAGAATGGAAAGAGAGAGTTTGAGACCTCTGTAGTACTTTAGGTTATTAATAACAGTACATTTGCAGTTACCCTCGTTTTCTTTTTTTCTTTTTTTTTCTTTCTCTCTTATTCAATTTGAGATGCTCTAAATCAAATTAACATATGGGGTTTAAAAGAGGCGTGGGGATAGGTGCAGGGAATATCAATAGGTAGAAGGCCGGGAATTAAAGAGGAAACAATCTATTTGAAGCACTCACTGGCATACACATGGGGTTAGCGGGAGTGAGTGCACAGTCTACTTATACTGTATAAAGACGGACACACGCGCACTAACACATACACACACACACACTGGCGCGACGCGAGGATGCAACGAGGCAACGCAGGATGCACGGAGGCAGGATTTGCAGCTACTTTGTGTTTGGCAATCTGACACAGGCTTTGGAGCCTCTCCGGCTTTCTGATATTACATTGTGTGCTCCAGAGCCAGACAAAGGGGATTGCTACAAGTTTGGAGGCTTTGGATGTTCCAGTTGTCTGAATTTCCCGATAAGCGAGTCTGTGGCACACAATAAAGGGTCCCTTTTATTCGTGTGCAGTTTAATTTCACACTCTCTTACATTACGTTAAGTCCGAGAGGCAGAATATCTCATCCCATTTTACACTTAGGGAGAGCGAGTTATGCCCCCAAACAACTCAACTCGTTTTTTTTTTTGTTTTTTTTTTCCCTCCCTGCTCTATCTTACTGTTTGTCTCTGTGGACTTTAAAAATAAATACAAATCAAGCTTGGTTTTATCTCTGGGGAGATGTTTAGGTAAAAAAGAGAGATTGTGGTTTGAATTGCACGGCTTGAAAAAAGTTTGGATAGAATGTATAAACTTGAGTTAGTGTTTGAGATTGAAATTGACTGCAGAGCAACTTGGAGACACACAGGCTATACTTTGTTATGGATTAAAAATGAAAGAGAAGCTCTCTCCTACTCATTCACTCACACCCTCTCTCACTCACAGATATACACACACATAAAATGCACTCCTCAAGCCACATGCCCAGCGACTATAATGCTTCAAATTTGCCATCATTAATCCATGTCCTCTGGTGAGCGCCAGTAACCAAAACAGCCCACATGCTGACTGTGGCCCGGCAGCATCCCACTAACTATTATTCTGTCAAATGAACCCTTTTCTACCATTCTTTTATTTCTGCTTTTGTCCATCTGACCTCTGTAACACTTCTCTCTGTCACCCCATGGTCACATTACTCACAAATGGGGTGATGCTACAGTATGTTATTGAGTAAGAAAATGATTTCCCAGTAATGAGTACGGTAATCGTTTACTGTTGAAATTCCAGTTTTATCAATCAAGATCTGGTTTGCTATTCAATATTATGCAATAGTGATTCAACTACACACAATAACATTGTTCACAATAACACTGCCATGGAGGTAACAAATCAGTAGAATATAAACAGAATTTCTAGGAGACAAGATTGCAAGTTTAAAACATCAGTGCTGCCCAAACTGTTTGACTGATTGACAAGTGTACACCAACCACAGTAATAAGTACTTACCAACAAAGATGGAGGGAAAAAGAGACACAATAAACACGTCAACACTAAGCATTTGGCAACACAAAGATGGAGACAAAATATTATAACAAGACAGATAAGTGATTCTCTTTTGTTGCAATCATTCTGAATGGGGTGTTGGGACAAATACAGCTGTCACTGTAAATTTCAACTAATGACGGGGGTAGAAATATCCACAAAAAATGCACAAGATATATTGAACATGTCAACATTTTGTTATATCAGTGATAGTCAACCAGGGGCTGTCTCACTTGGACTCAAAAGTCATTGGACAGAGTTTTACAAACGTATCAACCCACCAGATTAGATGGTGAAGAGAAGGTTTACTTACCAAAAATTTGGAGCTTTCAACTGCATTTCATATTTTTATTCAGCAAATGGAGCAAGCTCAGGTGTTATCTTGTGACCTAAATGTGAGCTTTCGGTCACAATATGACAAGAGGTCATATCGTGACCCCTGTCACTGCTCAAGGGTGTTCTTTGGTGTTGGATGCGAATGGCCTCGTTGATCTTACTTTTGGTGTCGACTGGCTCTTTGTTGATGACCTTGACCCCAACCCAAAGTTCACTTGGAAGTCATGTGATGACATCTGAGCCAGCTCCATTTGCTGAATGAAGACCATGAGATGCGGTTGAATCATTAGTAAATGGACATTAAGCTTAGATCTCTTCATCATATACAGTATTTTTTTTTCTAGAAGTCAAGAATGAACATCCATGAACATCCAGTCCTGGTTAGAGATTTTGACAGTAGAGTGGTCAAACCTAATCTGGTTCCATACCTGCAGTATGTAACACATGAAGAAACAGTTGAATTTGACATTGATATTGTTTTACTCAGGTCTCCTTTTTGTCTCTCTGATGACTGTTGAGGACATTTGAACATGGGTATTTCTCAGTGTGCATCAATCCCGGGATGACAGCTGATTGTCAGTCTGATTTAATGCCTGTGCTGATCAGAGAAACTATTTTTTCTGTGTATTTTTCATTGTTGTAATTCACAGGTACATCAAATGCATGGGTGCTACATCATTCATTCAGGATTTTGAAGAGAAATTATGCCTTGCTGTGTAGTAAATTGAACTCTGAAGGTTATTTCTTCCAGATTTGTCAGTGGAAATATTTAAATGTTACTTTGCTGCCTCCCACATTAGCTCAGTGTATCAATGTGATGAAGCTAATGTACTGTATACCCTACCCTGCAGCTCCAATACTTACAGCACATGCTATTACAGGATTCACAGCTGTTTGCTCAACTATACACTCTCTAGTTCAGTGGCCTCAAAATGCACCAATTCAAGTCAGTTCCAAGATTGAATTTACAATGGCATTATTAGTGTGTACGTTAGCTAGCCACCTTGTGGAACCTTGACGATTCAGTCAATCTGGTTCATAAAATGCTAAAAGGATGTTCCGGTACTATTACAGATCAAAATGTAGTCTCATTCATATAACTTCCAGCCAATGGTGGCAGCACTGAGCTTTTACTTTAACATTGCTTTTATCTACCTGGAACATCACTGGAATGATTGGCTGCAATCCAGTGATTACGTATTGTGAAAATTCTTTATTTGATCAAACCAATTAGTGAGTGAAATGTTCAGGCTTCATAAGATGGCCCAGTCATAGGAGTTATCCTTAGAAACCTCTACCTAACCTTCACTGTACTGTAGTTGCCATGCACAGATGTTGCAGAAAGGGAGATTTTCAAAAAAAAAACATTGGCTTGGACTGTTGATAGGGTTCCACTGTCCTTTTTTCAAACTAATAACCTTTCCAATTCCCCCCATTTATTTTTTTTCTCCCCACTGACATTGTGCAATTTGCGTTGTCTGTTTTTTCTTTGCTTTATTTCAGTGTTTTATATTTCCTTTTGGTTTATTATTATTAATTGCCCAGACACTGGGTGGGTGCCCGGCCAAAAGCCTTAAACAGTGAAAGAAAGAGAGGAAGCGAAAGCGATAAATAGATAGAGAAAGAAAGAGGTAGAGAGAGAGAGAGAAAGAGAGAGAGAGAGAGAGAGGAGAAACAGTGGTCTTGTTTTCATTAGTGTGGCATTATCTAAGCCTGTTAATTAACCCCCTAAGGCCCTCTGCATGGAGATCAGAGGAAAAGGGGGAGAGGAAGTGGAGGGGAGGGGAGGGGAGGGCAGGAGGATTCAGTGTGTGTGTGTGTGTGTGTGTGTGTGTGTGGGGAGGAAAGATGTATCAGACCGCTGCCACAAACATGCCCATGTTTCACCCGCCACACATGCCCACCCCCACCCCTCTCCTCACTCACACTCAGCTCACCGTCATTATCTTATCTTTACCCATAAACACACACACACACACACACACATACTTACTTACTGAAGGTAAGTTTTCTCTCTGTCTGCTCTCATTTGCATTTTCTGTATTCCACTGTTATTTAACAATATGTTCATATAACACACAGTACAAAGGTGTGAGAATAATTTCATGTTGCTTCCTAAAAATAAATAGATGATTACCTCTGCCTTCAAATATGTTGCTGTTAGGATTATTAGACATGTAGTCTGGGAAAACTTCATGATAGCTGTTCCTTTTTTTGGTCTTTTTACTTGAGAAGTGACAGTGGAGAGTGACAGCAAAGACAGGAGACAGGCGGCTTTTGCATTAAAGTTGTAACTTACCCAAACTGTGCTTATATTTGACAGTTTGTGGCCATATGTGAAAAATACACCAGGGCTCTTAGAAAAGTGTTGTCTCGCTTACGTCTTGTGAGAAGAGCTATCTTAAGATGGCAACAGATGGCAGTGCTGGCATCAAATGACATTTAAGGACGGCAGCTTTTGGTTCTATGCCAGAGTGTTGTTCCTGGTCTTTATGTGCCTCTGTATATGTGTGTGTTTGTTCTAAGTGCGTGGGTTTGTTGTATCTATACGTTGCGTGTGTATAGTGCTAGTACTAGTATACTAGTGAAGATGTTTGTGTGTGTGTGTCTGTGTTAGTGGGTGTAAAGCATATAAGCAAGAAAAGGGAGACATCTAAAGGGTGGAAGGGTTCCATTCTGTCACTTTTATGTTTAGGGTTTTGTATTCATGGCACCAGTTGCATATAAAAGGTCCCGTATACAGACACACATACACCAGAACACATATGCACATCTATTATGTGTACGTTGGACAATCTAAAACAAAATAGGTAAAAAGTGTGTAAAAGTGTAGGTGAGTTGTGCAGAAACCTATGGATGAAATATAAGTCCATGACTATTTAAGGAAGGTGTGACAGTTTGACAAAAAGAGAGAAGAAGAGTAGAGTGAGCTAAAGACAGGCAGAGTTAGTGGGCAGAGAGAGACAGAGCCACACAGAAGGTGTGAGCAATTAAATGTGCTAAACCATCTGTCCAATAACCTGCATGCATGCTGAGGTTCCCAGATTACTCAGCAAACCACAGCAACACCCTCACACACACATACAGACACATGAATGGCAACACATCAACGCTAAAAAGTAGCATTGAGAAGTGTTTCGCTGCTGAGGTCAGTTCTCGGATAGTTTTTCCATGATTGCACACGGACATTTTGGTGCAACCTGTGCTTGTGGTAAAAAGGGACCGTCCTCATCAGAACAGCTTTAGTCGTTTTCTGAAACACTTAAAATGAACTATTTTTACGTTTTCCTAAAGAGAGATTTCTTGTGGTTTGGTGAATTATAACTGCTCTCAAAAGAGAAAGCTGAAGTAGTATGAGGTTGTCACACTGTAAAACATATTAGGGGAGGAGGTTTGGATGGAAGGTTGAGTGTACAAACCGTCTGATTTGAGCCAGGCAGACGGTGTACAGATGGAATTCAATTTTAACATCGAATTGGTCGCCAGCGACTAGTTTTAGAATCGGGCTGAATTCCTGCCAGAATGGTTGTCGTTTGACGCAAGCTTGTTTTAACATCATTGGAGTATATTTGACATGTTGTGGCTAAAACTGTCTTGACTGAGACTGCTGTGATATAAAACTGAACTTTGCAGCTGAACAGACACACAGACCATATTGTCTACATGTTCCAGCCATCTGTGACTCCGTGTTTTTCTTTTTTTTTTCCACGTATTTTTTATTCATAGCGGGATTACACAGTAACGCTGCCTTTCTTCTCTCTTTTTGTCAACATTATTGAGGACATGTCGTCTTGTTTGAATAAACTTTATTGGACTTGACACTGGACAAAACCGACCCTGGGGTGCTTACATTTAGCGTCAGTTGATCCGTACAGAGTGAGCGTAAAATTCGCAGGTCTTGTTCATGTAGAAAGGCTGAAAAAAACTTGTGAGTTCACACAACATACAAGACTAATTCAAACACACTGTGTCTGCACAACTTCAGAGACTGAAGACTGTTGTTCTAGTCCCAGAACTAAACTTTCTCATTTGCTATGCGCTTATGTCCTACTTGATGAAATTGCAACTTATCACACTTGGGTCAGATGGAATTTGGAATTGAGGTTTGTGGCACTTATTCTCGAAGGCTTCTCTTTAATCCACTGCGGCTTGGATTGTACCTTGTTTGTTCGCCACTTTGGACAAAAGCGCTCTGCCAAATGTTGATGTCAAATTTCTCCAAACTCAGCCAAATAGTCTCTTTGCCTAAACCTAACCAAACCATATCCACAGAGATTAGAGATCATTTCATTACCAGATCACTGGAAATGAAAAAATATCGACGAGTGCAGCTTTATGAAAAATAAATGTTTAGCATTCTTGTTTCTCACTTCACCAATGCCTCCCTGATTACGGCTTCATAAGTCCATTGATTTTTGTAAAATATATATAAATATATTCTTAATTCCACCCATACCCCCCACCCCCCTCCAAAAATAAATACATTTACATTACTTCAAACAGCCTGAAGGGAATTTATCCTTCTCTAGATTCCCTCTGATGAATTAAGAGCATTTCCCTCAACGAGCTGCCGTGTTGATAGAAAATTGGCCTGAAGTTTGGGGAATAGCGATTTGGTCTGTTTCCTAGCTTAACTAGAGAAAACCAACACACAAATAACACCAGGGGAGGCACTTAAGGAGAGTAGAGGAACGGTGGGGGGGAGAAGGGGGGAGGGAAGGGAGCTCTTTCAGCATCAAAGCCAGCTAAAACGTCCCCACCAGGGACTAGGTCCCATGTTAAATACTGAACTAGATTATTAATTGCTGTACCAGTAGGACCTGTTAATAAGAACCCAAAATAGCAGCTCCTTCCTTTCTGTCTTCATCTCTCGCTCTATTTTCACTTTATGCCTCTCTTCTGGAATCTACTGCTGTTTTTTTTTTTTTTTTAATGCTTGCGCTCAAAGTTTGCTTCATGCACTCATTCACTAATCTGTTTGCTTACTTAGTCACTGACTCACTGACTTCCGTAACTCACGCTCACACATATTTTCTCTCATTTGCTCACTCTTCTGTTTCTCTCACCAAGTCATTGTTTCTTTCATTCACACTATTTATTCACACACTCAATGATTCACTTCGTCCTTCTCTCACTCACTCACTCACTCACTCACTCACTCACTCACTCACTACCTTTTGCTTAGTCACTCACTCTTTCACTCGCTCATTTCCTTGATACTCACTCACGCACTCACTTTCTTTTGCTTGCTCAGTAACTTGCAGACTTAACATTCTATTATTCACACATTTACACGATCATGCATTCACTCATGTTATCATTCACTCTTTCAGTCATGTTTTTCCTTCACTCATTCATTCATATCCTTTTGCTTGTTCACTCATTCCTATTTTCTTATATTCACTCTCTAAAGTCACTCACTCACTCATTCATCTGTTTTCTTTCACCCCATCACTCACATTTTCTTTCATTTGTCTACTGACTTACTCATAGACATGATCTCATTCATTCATTCATATTATCATTCAAACAAACACTCTTCCAGTCGTTTTCTTTCACTCATTCATTCATATTGTCTCCTTTTCACATTTCACTTTATCTCACTTTTCTTACATTCACTGTTTCACTTGTTTTAACTGAATGATGTTCACTCACTCACTTGTACCATTGTTTACTCTCGTTTGTCCCAGAGAGAACTGAAATCATAGTGCAGGGTGTGTGTGTGTGTGTGTGTGTGTGTGTGTGTGTGTGTGTGTGTGTGTGTGTGTGTGTGTGTGCAGAGCAGACATCCCCCCTCGCCTTATTTTTCCTCAGTCAGAGTCCCTGCTGAACTGAGGGAGGCACAATCTGCTGCTGACCTGTCACTGTACACAGATAATGGATGCCCAACTGCATGTGTGTGTGTCCGCATCTGTGTGTGTGTGTGTGTGTGTGTGTGTGTTTGTGCGCAGGCTGTCATCCATGTCTCTCAGCAATAAAGAGAAAGAGAAAAAAAAAAAGAAAAATGGAGGGCAGTGGGGGTTGATAGATATGCCGGCCACCTGCTTCTCACTCACATTCTGACACAAAGAGCATCGGCTGCTCTGCTGCATTAATCACCATGAACTTCCTTTGACCTCAACACACAGCGATAACAGTTAAAAGTTATGGAAATAGTTAGAAAACACAGAGCAACACACAGGCAGACAGACTGAGACGCTCAAGATTTTGTCACGAGGGCCCCAAGAGGGAGGGGAATTTTGTTCTTGCTGATCTATAATTTAACTGTCGACTGTTTACAATCTATGTGAGGAGAAAACTGTCATTTTTAGTGATTTGAATGAGTTGAATCAAAGTTTCTGAGGACTTCAATGAATCCCTTCAATGAAGGGTCCCAAGAGGCTAGCTCTGGTCTAGAGATTAAAGCATATTTAAAGCAACATTTTCACTGTGAGGTCCCTACTTTGATGCTCAGAGACCCAACAGCTGGAGAAGTGGGTGATGAAACTAAATGCTTTGACTCTACGCTCAGGCTCAGCTACTGAGGTGTCCTTGAGCGAAGCGCTGAGGTCGACCCGCTCGCTGGCCGACAGTCTGCAGCGGTCAATAAAAGGGATAAAGCTCATCTCAGCTGCTGCATTGTGAGCCCAGTCAGAAATCATCAATTACCTTATTGTGCATGATTTGAACATGCAAAAAAATACCCCCAACTGACACATGGAGAAATATTAAACATGTTTAAGATGAAGACTGCATGGAGATAATTACAGTATAGTATTGAGAGTTACATCTAAACATGCAGCAAGCTCAACAACAATGGACAGCAACAAAATGCATTTACTCAAGTAAATACTTCTACTTCTGTTCCATTACAGTGGGAATTACTGTGTTTCTTACTTCACCATATTTATTTGACAGCAATAATTCCAGTTTCCTTTGCTAATTGAAAACATACAATCACATTGTAGACTGTGATGACTTGTTACATATTGAAACAGCCATCATAAAGTACTTTAAATTAGCTCCACATTGAGCAGGTCACAGTAATGCATCAGTTATAAAAATCCAATAATATTATACTGAGTACTGTGCTTTTAATCGTGGTATTTTAAGTACTTTTTGCTGATACTACATTGTGTACTTTTATTTAAGTAAAGACTTAAATGCAGTACTTTTAATGGAGTATTTTTACACTGTGTTCCTTTCACTTAAGTAAAAGATGCAGGTGTTAGCACGATGGCTACTCTGTGCTCACATGAGAATCCCATGATTCAGTTGGAAAGTGAAGAGCGACCCCAGAATTTATTATGAGAAAAACTCAAGACGACATGCTGACCTATGAAAACTCTTCATTAACCCTGCAAAAGTCATTTTAGATTTTGAGGGATGGGTTAGCAGCATTTATGGGTTTATATGCATCCAACATGTGAATCAACAATAGTTCAAAATAATAAACCGCTCTACAAATAACATTAAAGTTGCTTCATAACCTGCAGCTTTAGGATAAATGTATTGATTTAAGGAGCAAACGCATGAATCAAGTCAAACATGCCGTTCATCATCCTTGATTTCCAAATGCACACACTACTAGTCACCTTACAGTAACGTTTATGAAAATGTTTTAAAATATCTGACTGTGAGCATGAAGCCAAGGTAGACCAGGTTTATGTGAGTATACACATATATTTGCTCTTGTTTTGTTTTAGTCTTTACTGTGAGACAGATATTTCTTGTGGCCCAAAATTTCTGTTTCAAATCGATTTATTTTTGTCATGAGTTTTTGAGACTAACACTGCTTGATTTGTGAGTTGTGACAGCTGCTGGCTTGAAATACGCAACGAGAATCTGATAACAGAGGTTAGTGAAGTAGATCGAGTTATGTTAGTGTAATTATGAAACTGTTGCTGTGCCTCCCTCACTTAAGCCTTCCTGTCTATATTCTGACCTTGGAAACAACACTATGACACATGCACGTACACATTTAGTACTTGTAACTGAACGAGGTTGACTTCACAATGATCACACTGTGAGACATTTGAAGCCATGTACTAATAACATGTTAAAGATAATACGGTCAGACTCTCTAAATGAATGAATAGAAACCCTGACAGACAGACCTATAGGAAGCCAACTTCGCCACACATGCCGATCATGTATCAGTTGTGTTCGCTGGTAGCAGGTGTAAGTGAAACAAGCTGCTGCCAGAGAACAGCAAGTCTTATCAACAGAGAGACTGGAGTGGTGTGTTTACCAGTTAGTGTGTGTCACGTTGCCCCGACCAGGTGCTCCACAAGGATTTGAATCCTATTTGTGCAAAACAGGAGGAGAGGAATGACTCAGTCAAAACAACACCATCATCCAGTTTCTATTATCCCGCCTGTCTGTGTGTGTGTGTGTGTGTGTGTGGCTGTATGAGTTAATTCATTACCTGTGTGTGTTTGTACGTACTCTTATTTGAACAACTGACTAAAATGAAATCAAACTCTCCCTTTCTGCACGCTTCATAATGTTCACTGTGTGAACTCCTCTATGGATGCATTTGGTGAGGCAGGTAACATTAGCATTAGACAAAAAAATATCCCTTTTTCACAGAGATCATCTTGTAAACACGATCAAGACTTGACCATGTTTAGCGTTTTAAGGAACGGGATCCTGCATGCAGCATTATCCACCATGGAGCTTAAATTCTTTTAGATGCAAACAACACCACAACTTTTTAATACCTCTCCTGGTAGAGCTGTTATTTACCCCCCCCCCCCCCCCCCCCTTTCATAAGCTCTCTGCTCTTTCTTATCTCCCTTCCTCATTTCCCCTCTTTTTCCTCCTCTTCTCCTCTCTTTCCTGTCTTTTTTCTCCTTCTCTTTCCCTACCGGAGGGGAAGCCTATTTGTCCGCTTTAAGTGAAATCACTCAATTCTTTGAGGAAGAGACTTTGGAGACCATTGGTAACCAAGAGAGAGGGAGAAAGAAAGTATGTGTGTGTGAGAGAGAGAGAGTCCACCTTCCAAATAAGTTCCATTAATCATGGGCCAGAGTCTAATGTAACTAATATTTTACAATTAGAGGAGACAAGATGGAGCTGGAGGCCATCTATCTCCCTTACACCACATGATCATCGATTCATAAGAGCTGAGGAGAGAGAAAGAGAGGGAGACCATAGCACGCTAGTCCTGCATACAGCACACACTCACAAACACACACACACACACACACACACACACACACACACACACACTTTGCCGGGCACACGCTGACACACGTGCAGACGTTAAAACACACCCACATACATAAGCACAGATGCTCAGCAGGAAACATACGGATGCATGAGAATGAGGGGACAAGCTGTCACATTAGCATTTGTTAGTATATGTTCTGATTAAAATCAGGGCTGAAAATAACAGTTTTTGTCATTATCTATGAGTCTGTTGATTATTTTTTCCTCATTTTTTTTCATTTAAGCTTTGGAGGTTGTTTTTTTTTTAATTCTTTGAAATCAGCTATTAGTGGAAAATTTTCCTCGCTCTTTGCCAGAGCACTAGGTGACGTCTTAACATTGTTAGTTTTTCCGACCAACAGTCTGAAACCCAAAGATATTCAGTTTACAGTTATGTAAAACAGAGAAAAGCAGCACACTGCAGACGTTTTTGGTATCTTTGACTACCATTTTCTGTAAACGATTTATCAATTATCAAAATGATCTGTGTTTAATTTTCTTTCAATCGACTGACCGTTTCAGTGGTGATTGTATCATTTATTTATCATAAAACAGTAGTTAGTTGAATATTGCATTAGATTACAAAAATCACAGTTTATTTCTTATTGATTTGTAACTGAAATAACAGAGTCAGGTGGATATGTAGGAGCCACCAAGACTGCAGAGGATGTATAGAAATGTAGGATTTATTTCAAATTTGATGCACCAACAAAATTTTAATAAATAAATAAATGTTTTGTTTGGTTTTGTTTTATTGTTTTTTTGCTCTACTGGTTATAGATGTATTTTCAGTAATGAAACATTGATATACATGAACACAAATAGAAGAAAAAGGGACCCACAGGTGGTGTCAAATCAAACATAATAAAACAAAACATGAGGAAATGGAACATGTCAGAGAAGAGAAAACCTATATACTGTAGCTACACCCCGAACAAAATGCAGAATGTATCTCTAAGTAGAAATAAAACCTACAAGCAGTGTAAAGAGGCACCCCAATTTCACCTGGGCCTCCTAAAAACTGAGAGTGAACTGAAGGACAATTTCAAGAGTGAACTCACAGAGAAAAAACAGTCTGACCCTCTAATTAGAGAAAGAAAACGGTGAGAGAGCAACAGCAACGTTGCCTGGATCAGTCAGGGAAGAGAACCTATGTTTGAGGACAGCAGAGAGCAGACAACAAAGAGGGAGGAAGCGAACAATGACATGCACAAAAGAATGACATCCTCTTTGGTAAAGTGCCTTTGAGCAGGACATTGAATCCTCTCTGGCCGTCCTGTTTGGCGCTGGCGAAGACTGAGCTGGGCCACGGCCAGGATTTGAGATAAACTGATGTCATGATTCCAAATACTCAAGAGAGGTTTGACCAAACAACAGAAATAAAGTCTCAGAATGTTCTTTTTTTAATTATGTGGTTTTACATTGAATTAACAGTTATTTTGTCTGAATTTTATTTTCAACCATAAAGGTTTAAAACCTGAAAAATAAATTCTTTAGTTATCTATAATCAAATTTGCTTCAATCAAATGTTTTGAATCAACAAAATACTGTAATTAGTCTATAAAATATCCACCATTATGTTTTTTAATTGTACAAAAAGAACTTAACTCAAAATTCCCTGAGAAAAAAAAAAACGTGATCTGTCTGTCCAGTGAAAGGGGATTTCCAGTAAAGTATCACACACTCATTGGTGACATTCCATGTTTCTCTCTGCAATGCAACATGCAAATCCCTCAGAGGAAGACTGGATCCTCCACCAGCTATGCACCAAAAGCTGGTCTGCTGTGCCCTCTAGTGGCACAAACCCAGAGCTGCACAGCAAGATCCCAGCAGTTCTAATGTAAAAGGAGAGGGGAAAATTAGAGGCAGCTGAACAAATGAGCAGAAAGACGGGTTCATCTGCAGGTCACCATCTGCCCTGCGACCAACCAAACGCTGGCACACAGCAACCGCTGCAGAGCGTCATCTTAAACACATCAATCCACACGTAGACGCGCGCGCACGTAGACAATTATACAACAGGCGAGCATGCACGCACAAACATGTGCTTACACACACGGCTGCACAACATGCCGTTGAGGAAAATGAGAGGAAATGGATACTGAGGAGAGAGAGAGAATTGAAAGACAGGAGGGGAGACAGAGCAAATGACGAGAGAGGAAGTTAAATGAAGGGCAAAGAGCGGTGTTCATCACACTGTGAAAGAGGTTGCTTCAAATGTTGAAATTGCTCAGCTAAACAATGAACGGCAACACACACACACACACACATACACACACACACATACACACACGTACACACGACAGGCCGGATGGAATGAAAGATGACCTAATGTGTTCTTTAATCAGGCACATGTGAGCCATTACATGGAGACACACACCTATATACATACGCTCACACACGCATGCATGCATGCCCTCACATACAAACATACATGCGCACAACATGTGCAGTATATAGTACTCACACACACAAACACACACACACACACAAATAAACACACACACACACACACACACACAGGCCAAGCAAGTAATATCCTGATTCTCCCTAATCAATCTCATATCCAGCCATCTAAAACATTCTTCTTTTGGCGCGTGTGTGTGTGTGTGTAAGTCTGTGTGTGTAAGCATGTAGATATAAACCAGTCAAACAGTTACTTTCTCCGGATGTGGGTTTTATTGGGAACAGACTTGATGGTTTCGTGGCAGGAGGCCCCCACATCTGGTGCGGTGCAGCTGATCCGTTTAAAAATTAGTCAGGCATTGACCTGGGCAGCCTCCCAGCGGCCCAGCAGCTCGGCAGCCTTTGGGGTCCTGACGTTAGGTTAACACAAATACGGATTCCATCAACGCAGAGCGGATCAGGTTTCAGACCACAGAGGGGGGAAATGAAACCGTAAAATATTTCTTCCTTTGAAAAGCGGAGTCAGCTGAAGTGGCTGTGTGTGTGTGTGTGTGTGTGTGTGTGTGTGTGTGTGTGTGTGGGCAGGAAACTTTGTGTTGGAGGTAACTTTGTGGATCTCCCACACTTGTCATTTTTACTAGGATGATAAAATGTATACACATGTGCACCCACAGATGTTTACTGTACATACAAACACATATGTATTAATATAGTGTTAATGAGGTTCAGTATGTTGAGTTCTGACACTGACACACCAAAATTGACACTAATTTCTGTCTGACCTTGATCCCTGTCTTTGACTTTTTGAAAACCATTTTTTACTCTGATTCTAAATCTAATCCTAAAAAATGTAATAAAACTGACTGTACAAACAAACCAAAAGAAAAAAAAGCAAAGAAGAAGAGAACACAACAGCTACTCTATGAAGACATTCTGGAGACACTTTCATTTGCCAGCCTGTACAACTGAGAGCAAATTACATGCCTAGACATAACAATACTCATGATTTATCATGGTTTATGACATAAACAGGATCAAATCACATTGCTGCCCTGAGCTCTAATTACAAACATTACAAAACTAATTCAAAAAGTAAGTCTTACCGGCAACCATTTGGATTTTGTTAAAAGGTTTGAAAGTGTGAGGATCTCAGAAGTCGTTGTCTTGTTTTCTTTTATCATGAGCATCATCATCATACTTTTGTAAAGGGCTGATCTAATTAATGACCATTTTATATGATGGAAAGAACGGGGTGAGGAGTCATGGTGTCTCTTACTTCAATAAGATTTTGAATGCAGGATTTTTTCATTGTACATTTGTTCACATACATTATTTACATTATTGCTATGTCTCTTCCACCGGTGAATATTACCTTGCAGTTTAGTAATTTGCATACAAATGCTATAGACCCTGTGTGCAATAACAGATCTGCTTGTAACAATCTGTCAAAGTGAATGAGATACCTGATATTCTGATCAGTGATATTAAAGCATGTTGTCATGTTATCCACTGCTTGTTTTTAATCTATAAGTAGATTCATTGTTGTTATGTGTTTTAAAAGGAGGAGGGCCTGGTCAAAAGTACCAGAAGACAGAAAGACATGCATCAAATCACTAAAACAACACAAACACACTGGATGGGGAACAGAGATGGAGAGGACGCAAGAGAATAGATGTATGATTCACACAGCTCATCTCTATCTGAACGTGATTTGTTGTAATTTAAATATTTTAATCTTCTCTTTATATTTTGCCACGTGGGACGCTCCCAGCGTGCCAACGTGTTGCCTGTCCTCCCCATATTGTTTCACTGCAGCTACTTTACCATCACCTTTGGGAGACAAAGTGGCGTAGATAGTAATTTAGTTGTGTGTATTCGACATCATGATCACAGTCTGTGAAGCTTTGCCATCAAATTGTCGGAGAGATAATAACTTGTGTTGGAAGTGATGGACTACTCTCCAAACAGTTTACCAGCTTCTGATCACACAGTGACACTCCGACGCGTCGGCTCGCCTTCCTGATTCTCGCTCTGTCAGAAATGAAGAAATTAAAAACATGAAACAGGCCGTTGCTCTGTGACAATCTTTTTTTTTTTTAGTTTGAATACATTTTATTTTTATTATAAGTACAGTTCAGTAGTTACAAAACGAAGCATCTGCCATGAGGATACAGCGAAACATAAAGAGTGTTCAGCTCACAAGACAGGTTTTGTACATAATATGTGGAGTGGAATGCTCATTATAGCTGGTTCAGAGAAGGAGAGAGCCCAAGCGTGACTCTTGCCATTAATTTCTCATCTTTACACCCCTGGAAAACAGAGATAGGGGCCAAGAAACTGAGACCCAGTCATCTGATTGGTCAGTGCCTCCAGCAGGATACGTCTGATTGGTTTACTCAGACCCCATTTCCAGAATTCCTCCCTTCAAACACCCTGTTACATTTCCCTACAGCCATTACTTCTCACTTTTTATATGTCACACTCTTATTATTTTACTTTTTAATCCCCTCTTTTCCTGGCATATTGAAATTGAAAGAATGGTTAATTGTAATCTACATATAAATCAAATTAAAATGGAAAAAAAAAAATATCTGAGGCTGTACTGCCGAGAATATCTTCTCAAGTTGGAATTTGAGCACTGAAAATCACCCAGGCTGAAGCAGTGACGGGCCTACACTGCAGGTCAAAAGGGGATTTGCATACAAAAGAAATCTGGGTAACAATTTGTCAAAGCCACATACAGTATAGAGGTTGATCAAACAAAAAAAAGATTATATTTGGACTGTACATACCGCATTAGAATTTTTCTCTGGGTTCACAAAAAATGACGTAGAAACATTTCACAATGCCAAGGGACACACAAACACACACCTTCAGTTTAGTTAGTTAGCTAGTTTTGTACTGTATAGGTTGGATTTATAATACTATCACAGTGCAAAATACTTCTGAGAACCAAAACAAATGAAAAAAAAAGAAAGGATAAAGTCCCTCTATGCATAATGGAATCTGTATATATGGGGGCAAATATGTTTGCAGCACAGGAGACGATTGTCATCTTTTTTCCTCTTTTTTTATCAATAAATGGAGAAGGCATTAATGTACAGTACATATAAAAATTAAAAATAAAATCAACCCTACGTCCTATAGTCTAGCACAGCTACATAGCTTTGTAGAAGCAATAACAGATGACTTGTATCTAAGGCTATACACAATATGTCTTTTTTCCAGTTTTTTGTTCTTTTTTTTTTCTCATCTTAAAGTAAATACATCAAACCATTTTCAGTAGTCAGTAACACTGTGCAACAATGATCGGTGGCAGTATTTTACAAACATCTGCGACACTAGAGTCCTTGAGGTTGACATGAGAGATGAAGAGAAACGGGTGGAGGGTGATAAAGAAAGAAACAGTTCCCCCTTTTTTTGTTTTTGAGATCTTTTTTTTTGAAATTCTTCTCTGTCAAACTAGAAGAATGCCTACCTATTGAGAATATGGCCGTGTAAACTACTGTCATGTCTTTGCTTTCGCTCCTCGCGAACGTTTTAAAACTTTGTTTTCACTTTTTTTTTTTTTTTACTACTGTATATCTCTCTATGTACATTAAGCGTCTACGGGCGCTGTGTTGAATGATACAGAACAAGAAAAAAAGACAAAGGGAGCCATATAGCAAGGAGGGAGGCCTGTACTGGTCTGGTTATGGAGGAGGGGGGGATATAGTATTATAAGTACATATAGGGCAGTCTGAATACTCCATCTTCTTCACATCATCAACAACATCATCAGCACCACCATCATCAAAAGTCAACTATGGGTATGTTTTTCTACCAGCAATGCCATCTTGTTTCTGTGTTGTAGATTGTCATATGGTGCCCTGTCCTTATTATGTTAACCATAATCACTGTGATGCATGGGACATAAATAGTGACTCTATGACAGCTGATAGGAGAGCCAGAAGTGGTCGGTCTCACAGGAAAATGTGCTTGGTCTCTGTCAACAGTCCAGTAAAGTTGAGTTTCTATTCTAGAGTAGCATACATTCCAGGTACAATATAATGATAATCCATGGAGTCGTCAAATAACCGTCTTCTTCATATAACAGGAGAGAAAAGTCTTTGATAGGTAAGCATTTGATTAAGCACTACACTTCAGTCCTAATTAGAAAAAGGAACATCTTTCTAGCTCAAGGAATGTATCAGAGATTGCGGGGCCAGTTACAGGAAGTGCTAATCAGACAGGTAGTTTCATCAAAAGAAAAATAAAACATTGTATAAGAGAAAAGACAACAAAGACAGGGGCATTCAGACCACAGGAGACAAAACAGGAAAGTTGCCGTCACTTTGTTTAGTGTCCAAGGACGCTTGCAAAAGTCATTAGGTCCGTCTCGCAAATCCATCCCCAAAGGAAACTGTCCCAAACTCTCCTTCATATAGTTCTCGCCTTCTCTTGACTCTGACGGTAGTATGTGTTTTTTTTTTTTTTCATCTTAAATAAAGTCTTTGTTATAGTGTATTCCTTCATTTTTCCTTCATCCTCCTCCTCCTCCTCATCATCCTCATCATCGCCTTCATCATCATCATCATCATCATCCTCATCATCCTGCCTTGCTCCGGTGCGGGGCCGTTAGTCTTTGTTTACAGCGTGGGCGTCCAGCCCCTCGGGGTCGCCTAGGTTATGGTTGTTAGGGTGGTTAAGGTCGTTGTTAAGATGGTTGGGGTCGTGGGTCAGCGCGGGGTCATGGGTCATGGGCTGGTCCTCCTCTCCTACCCACAGATGCACTACGGCCAATGAGAGAACAAGAGGCAGATTAGCACCACGGACCCAACACACCGAGCCCACCCCGCAGTATACACACACACACACACACACCCTCAGCATTGTATCATACGGCCAAATGGATGGACTTGATATTTGAGACTGTCAGCTTTTCCCAATGGACAATAGCCAATTGTGTCATTTTTAAAGATTTTAAATGGTAATGTCACCCAAATTACAGAAAAAAAACATTTCTCACTTACCTGTAGATAAAATTAGTCACAAAGACAGTTTTGGTTTAATTTATCCAGACTGAGATTTCTGCCTCCATCCCACTACATCTCTTTCCAGTAACAGTGTCCATGTTTCTCTGGGTAATCCATTGACCTGCAGTCAACAGTTTTCACAGGGACTATTTCTTTGGTAGAAAGTAGTCCCAGTGACAACTAACCAGAGATGCTGCAAGTCTGTGGATTCTCTTCAATAACAGGGACACTTTGCTAGTGCATTTTTCCACTCACTTCCATTGTATTGCTGTGGTGGCTGAAATATTAAAGACAGATATCTCCCACCCTGGAAAAATGAAACCAGAAAATACTGCTGGAGATAAGTGAGAAATTTGTAATTGGTAATTTGGGTGAACCGATTCTTTAAAATGTCTCTCCAGGATTCAGTTTCAATACATTATATGAGCTGTAGACATTCTAAAAGAACAGAGACAACAGGACCAGCAACAGAAACATCCTCAGCTCACAGTCCCAAATTTTATTGCTTTTTAAGAATTTCACTGTTATGTATAAATGCTATACTAATAATATACTAATGATATGTGGTTAGTATCTAAACAAACAGGGTTGACACAATATCAGGAACACCTTCAAATGAAATACATTCAATACAGCAACAAGACAGATGAATGCAAACATGTCCGGTTGAATCCACACATCTCTGTAATCAACAGTATAAGCTTCTTAAAAGTAGTATTGTTTTGGATTGCATCACATTCCGAGGGGTTCCTGTTATTCTGTCCACCCTCCAACAATCGCTGTGAATAACTATTAACAAGTTAAGAAGCTCCTCTTTACCTAATAAGCAAGGTCAGCAGAGTTTTCATTGGTTTCATCAGATCTAACGTATTGAGATTATTACATCTCTCATACAAATCTCCCATTTATTTCTCCCTAATTTTATTTATGCATCTTCTGTACACAGAAGCTTACACTGTGAGATTGTGATAGGCTGTGCGGTGAAATAATCATTTCTAAAATGATATGAGACGCTAACACATTATGGTTATGACAACTGGAGTAGTTTCATACTTGTTCCAAGCAAGTTTGTTGGCTCAATAAGTGTTACAGGGAGTGTGACAGTGGATGAGAAGTGAAGTGAGTAATTCTAATAAAAAAGTTTTAAGACTCGGTGAGACAGTAAGAAATGCATAACTGTAATTAGGTCCCACAGTAGCGGCCACTAAATAATACAACTTGTCCCCCCTCTTCTCCCCCTCTTTTCTAGACTTTCATTCCCTCAGCAACTTCTTAGAAAATTATTTTGCAATAAAACGCCACCGAACACATTTGCATGTCATGTTCTTTTAAAGTGGCGTTATGAATCTGACAAAACCAAATTAAAACACGGGTTTATTTGAGCTGTGCTTTTGCAAGGACAGAAATGGATATCAAAATGAAAGGAAGTGCCGGCATAACGGAGGGAAAATAAAGCGCTAATAACATGATAAAACATCTCCCCGATTCAACACTGAGTAATAACTCTGTGGCTGTCTCTGCATAATGCAGCCAACATTTACTTATGTCTCATATGGGCTCCTGCTTTTAATGCTCGATATAACTTGCTTCAGATGCTTCCAGTGATACTAAAAGATCATTTTTACTGTAATGATATTGGTAGAGGAAGTGTTTGAAATAAAATTCGGAATACATGAGGTCAGTCTGATTCCTAATGCTCGTTTATTTGTAACCTACATCAAACAAATCATTATTAACATGACTATCTGTAGGTGCACAGTATGTAAACTGAAGAGATGGACTCTTTTATTGCCACTAACTGGTGTTTTCTTATCACTTTTGCAGCACGTCTCAGTTTATAATTCTTTACTAGTAGAGAATATGATTTCATAACCAACTTTCACCACAAGATGGCAAGCTAAGACAGTAAATAAGACGCCGAAGCCTTCATATGTATACAAAGCAGAGCACGCTCAGACCAGTTATTTCCCTATAGAGTGAGATTCAGTTTCAACAACTGTGTAGTGAATGTATGGAACAAAATAAGAAATTGATTCAACTGAACACACATTTATTTATTTATTTTAGTATAAAAACTACTAAAACCTCATCAGTAAACATCACATTTGCTATCCTGATTTACTGTGGCCATTTTTTTTAAAGTCCATAAGCCACCATACTTAAAATAAACCAAAAATAAAGTGTCCTTGTTTTGCAGCTTCAAAAAGTGTCTAGTCTCTCCCCAAGGGCACTTCCTGCCTTTGACTTCCCTGTAAAGAAACTTCCTGTAACGAGCTCCAGATTAGGCCCCATATTTGATTTTCACTGTTCATTAACTAAGCCACCTGGAATGTTATTATTTAAGCACGGTGCTCCTTCTCCCCAAACAACTGCCGCTGCGAAGGGGGAGAGATTTCCTGGCCAACTTTATAGATTTAGCATAACTTCCCCTCGCAGTTTTTAATTTCCCATTCGGGCAGGCGGCAGATGCACCTCACAGACACAGAAAACCTGCCTGGCATTCATTTATCACTTGAATGCAAGGCTTATCTGTTTGTTTCCTTCAAAGATTTTGCGCTTCTTGGGTTCGATGCAGCGTGCATACGTGATGGCGACATGATGACAGTGTGATACTGATCAAAATCTATCTCAATAGAAATGATACAATTATTATCACCTCGCATTTGAGCCAAGGGACGGCAGAAAAAGCACCAATCTACATGCTCGTATCACTACAATGCTCCTGAAACACAATATGAAAAAGTATGCCCTCTTGTGGTGTGTTGAGAGATAGCAGATGGAAACAGGGCTGGTTGTTAGAGGGGAGTGAGGGCCTAGGAAAGGAAAACATATGGTGTGAGGACACACAGCTCCAGGATCCATCCACTGTTAATACATGTGTCATGCTTAACAGAATGGATAAATGGGAAGGAGGATGGAACAATGGCATACCACTGCACTCTGAGCATGTGTCGGAGACCGCCATGGGATACGGTGGACTGTGCGTGTGTATGTGAATAAGCGTGTGTGTGTGTGTGTGTGTGGTCTCAGAGGCATCACCTGACATTAATAGCAGTCTGTGAAAACATCACACAACAGGCACTCGCCAAGTAGACGCTGGCATTTTGCAGCGCGACACCCTTCAATTCTTGAGACTGGTACTGTGGCACATTTGTACAGCATTTTTTTTTTTTTTGATACTGAAGCTAAAACACATGACTGTTAAATGCTGGTGCCTTTGTTTTAGCGGCTTTGCACTTTATTCTTTTCATCCTGGATGACCATTAGGGTTGAACTAAATTGTAAAACTCTCCACTAACAGGGTTGGTTTACCCAGATTACAAAAGCATGCCTGCAGTTTTGGTTTTATTTGTCTTGGTTTTAAACTATCTCTCACAAAGATTTCTGCTTACACTCCAGAATAAAAGAGGTGGCTGGACTTTTGTTTGTGGTGCTAACAGCAGAAAAAAACAAAAAACAAAAAAAAAACATTGTCCCTGTTACGTTACCCTGCATAATCCATATAACACACTGTAAACAGCTTTCATAGGGCCTATTACTTCAGTAGAAAGAAGTTCCAGAGAGTAGTGCTGTGAGATTTCTGCACAGCGAGCTCTGTGGATCGACCACAGCGACCAGGATATGTTTCTGGAGAGACTCACTTTTTCTTTTTCTCAATTTTCATTGCTGTGAGCACAAAAAATTCCATTCACCATCACTTCTACCGGATTGGAGGCAGACATTTCAGTGACAGATCTGGACAAATAAAACCAAAATGATCTAAGCAAGAGGCCACATGATGAATGTGAGGAGGGCTCATGAGATGATTAATAGAATGGCAAAGCAGAAAAAAGAAACATACAGTACTAGTTAAAAGTTTTGACAAGTTTTCTCGTTCAAGTTAATGGGAAGGTGTGTCCAAACTTTTGCCTGGTACTGTATTTCTGCCAGATTTCCATGTGATCTTTGTTTTTTCTCTTGGTGAATTTGATTAAACAAATAAAACACGGGGAAAAATGTTGCACTGGTTATAACCAGACATATTCAACTGGTGAAAAGGGGCTCACAAGTTGTCGTTGCTTCATTTTGAAGGAGTCAAAAACCGAAAAGGTTGGGAAACCTCTGCACTAGAGGTGAGTGAGAAAACATGCAATTGTGCAAAAGTGACTCTTTTAAATGATACTAATGACATTATCTCAGGTGGGTTAAGAGCCTCTTAAGACCTGTCCTGAAGCTGCTGAGGGAACCTGACCTTCACCAAATGATGTTATTCTGACCGGCTAACGTCAGATATTTCTTTCTCAGCTATGTTATAACGCACTGTACAGTATACCAGTCTCATCTAAATAAACAGGCATCAAACGTAGCCTGGTTGCAATGCATCATCTGTCATCATCTCCACCCATATGGACTTCAACAGAACCTACATGAAGTCGAGCTCTGTGAACCCTCCGTGTGCCACTGAAGGTGGCTGTGGCTCCTTTGTTCCCTCTCCCAGGCATCCGGGCCCTACACTAGCAGAAAGTGTTGTTCTTGGCACAGCCCCAGCTCATTGTAAAGCCCAGTATTTATAAATATGTAAATATGAGCGGCACCAGGCATAACACGGCCCGCTTGTATACACCGAGGAGGAACGGCAAGGAAGTGAGCGCACCCCCCCTTGCCACCCCCCCACCCACCCCCCCCTTTCCAAAATTGTATTTTTAGATGGTTTTAATGAATACAGGATGTTTATAGTTACCATTCCCTGTGATTCGCACAAAAGACTAGAAAAATCCACATCCACCCTGCCGCCCCTCCTCTGCACCCTTCCCACCCTACCCTCCCTCCCTCCCCCAATCCCTCAAAGCATTACTAAAGAAGAAGAAGGGGTGGGAAAAAAAAAAAAATCAAATTTGCAGTGAAACGCAGCAGGATTGTTGTGCTCTCAGTCTGCTTTCGGCTCAGATCCCTATTAGACAAACAGAGTATGGTGTTAAGGTGCAACAAAGAGTGACGAAAACTCCTGTGTTCGGGTGGAGAGCGGGCGGGCGCACGAGAGAGAGAGAGAGACGAGAGAAGATGTGCAGCGAAAAGGTTCCTCACGACGCCACATCAAGGCGGAACGCAATTTGTGTGTTATTTCTGTTTTTTAAAGTTGCAAAAATAATACAAAAGCCGAATCCATATGTGCGAGGGGCGGGTAAAAAAGGTTACCTGTTTTCTGTTGTCTGTGATAATGTGTTTTTTGTGTGTGATGACTCCATGTCAACTTGTTTTCTTTTTATAAACTCAGTTTTGTTTTGCTGCAAACTCTGGGGTCTAGTATGAGGTGATGCGTATGACAGGATGGAAAGATTCAGAGGAGGAAAAAAAAAAAGAAAGGCAAGTAAAAAGTAAAAAAAAAAGAATGATTGCAGTTAGGGAAACACAATGAAGTGAATGTTAGTGCCCTCTTTCTATCTTTCGCTCTCTGTCTCCAAAACTATTTCTGAGGCTAAAAGATTGCCGGTTTGATAATACCTCCGCCGAGCAATTTAAGCCCAAACACTCGGATGCTACAATCTGTCTTCTCTGCCTGATAGCGCTTTTCTCCCCTCTCCTCTCCAAATTACTTTCTTTCATATCTAATTATATTTGCTAATGATCTTATAAGAGAATAATGGAATGTGCTTGATCTATTACCTTTTTTTTCAATACATAAATACAATGCGGGGGGAAATGACTATTAGAGACAGGAGGAAATGTTTTTTTTATGTTTTTGATGAGAGGGAAAATGAAGCTGGGAGCTGCAGGGTCATTAATGGGCGATGAACACAGAGGTCATCTCTCACAATCTCTTCGACATTTCTCTCATCTGACGTGCTGAAACAATCACAACCTCATCTGCGCTCTCGATTCTGCCCCTTCACTTCACTGTTCCTCGCTAATCTTCCTGATATCCACCTCAAGTCTCTTTGATCTTCTAATGGAAACTTTGAACTTTGTTAGGTGTCAAGTTGCTGTCACTTGTTTGGTCTTGCATTTCGCTAAAAACCTTCAAATATGAACCTTATTATAGGGGAATGATATGATCAAGTAAATTCCAAGATATTAAATTAAAAGCCCTATCATCAAAAAGTCATATAACGGCAAGATTGTCTGTTAAACTGATGGTTTGGTGGCCTGTTTTAAAGGGCGTTCAGTTTCCTCTTCATATGGAATACTTCAGCCTGTGAAACCTGTTGTATAACGTCCTCTGTGGCTCTGGAGGAGCTTTATCTAGCTAAAAAAATACTACAGTGAGTCCATTTAAACATCCATCTGTTGGTATATAAGTTACTCCTCAAAAGCAGCATGGCTTGCAGAAAATTTAGATGGAACCTGATAGGATAAATATATATATTTATATGAACTTATTGTCCCAATAGTGACTAAGTTAATGGTTTGCTAACTGACAGTCTGTCCTCTTCAATAGCTCTTTATGGTATGAATGTACAATCCAGGGAGGATTAAATAGCCCAGAACAGAGAGAAGCTCGTGACTGACTAGTGCTAGCATGTTCCCGGCTTGCTTGCTTGCATGTTAGGCATTAGCTCGCTAGCAACAGCAGTTCATCAACTAGCCCAAGATTCAAGCGATGCCTATCTTGTGAGGGTGCACGGATCAACTTTGCTGAGCCACTTTCTGGTGCGACTGAGCTTTTAAAAAGAGACTCTATGAGACTGCATCATTGGAACTGTAGCATCAAGCATGTTTGGAGCCATACTAGGGATTAAAACTGAGGATATCGCTGCTTGTGCTGCAGTAAATTTTGTTTTTTTTAAATATATATCTCTTGTGAGTCATCCAACTTTATAGAAATTCAAAGTGTATCTCCTCATTTGTTTAAGTTCTGTTCATCTGGTCTTGTCTGTTGAGGAGGGTTCCACCTGTGCACCTCCAAAGACTGCGTCTGGTGTTCTGAGAGTGTTTCTGTACTTCAAAGGCCAGAGTGCAGATTGAATTTTCAAAAGAACCTCACAGTGTCCCTCCATGACTTTTCCTGAATTCAGTTTCTGCACAGATTTCCACAAAATCACACAAGAATAAATAGTAGTTCTTATTATTGTCCCCTTTTCAACTGATGGCTTTCCGGGCTTCAACTTACACTCGCAAAATCCATTGGCCTTTTAACTGAATAGCTCTTCTCTCTTTCTGTTGCCAAACCCCTGTCCCATCCTGTCCCTCCCTCGCTCCCCTCCTCTTAAGCCTCTTCTCCATCCTCCATTCTTCCCTCCTTTCTCTTCCCCCCCTGTCATTTTTTTTTCTCTCCACAGGCCCTGGGACAAGCCAAGCCATGACAGGCACTCTAAACCCCCTGCATTAATGGAAGGAAATGGCATTCGATCCCTGTTTGATCTCCTAATCATTTCTGCTGAAATGATAATTAGTGCCCTTTCAATCCTCCCACAGAGGAGGAGAAAGGGGTGGGTCGAAGGGGGAGTGGGTAAATACATAAATAGAAAAAAAAAATCCTCTTGCTTTTTAGACCCCAAATGACATCTCTGTCACCAAGTCAGGCTTGTTCATGACCAACAAGTGCTTTCCTCCGTTGCAAATTTCCCATCCTTTACACACAGAGAAGGGTATATATACACACACACACACACACACACACACACACTCAGACACATAGAGACACAGTGCCTGGCGACTGCTGTCTGTGATTCTTTTCAGCTGACATAATCCTGATTGATTCGTTCAGCAGATAAAAACTGGGTCCACTTCTGCCCTTTTACTGGGGGGGCTGGAACATAATACGGCCTTTTATTCAGCAACAATGTAACATAATGGCGTTGGAATGTGCAGGGGAAAAAAGGCCACATCTTAAATGCTTGTGACACACTGTGCTTTGAAAAAGCCTGTAGTCTAATGTAAAAGAGAGAGAGGGAAAGAGGGGAAAGAAAGAAAGAGAGAAAGAAATCATTAAGCTGCCAGATTACCCATGTGCCCTGGTGCTAACAAGGTCAGATGAAGGCTGTTGTTTCGGAGAACTTGTTTTCTTTCTTTCATTTCTGAGTGTGGCTATGTGTGCATTCCCAACTTTGTGTGTGCCTGTCACTCCGTAACTCCACGTTGCCTTCATGTTCACACAAATAAATCGAGGATTTGAGCTCTCGAGTTACCTAACCGTCACTACCGTCCATCCTTTTCTGAAAAGGAATCTTTTGTTTGGGAGGGCAGGAAGAGGTGAGGTCATCTCATCTCCACAGATTGCAGCCACTATTCGCTTCATAACTGGCTTTTTTCTTTTGGAAAGCTTTGTTCTTACATGAACTAACATCCTTCCCTCATTCTCTAAGATACGAACAAAGGCTAAAGGCCACGCCAGTGGATGTTTGTATTAGTGTCCTCAGCTGTACTGTAGTCTGAGTCAGTCTGCTGTAAAGTACTGTACTGGAATGTGAATGTGTACTGTACACTTTGACAAACTGAGTTTGTCTTTTCCATCAGGGCTTGTATGCTTTGGAAAAAGCTGCCAGAGGAGCACAGACAGCTACAGCTGCCTTTTATATCTCTCTTTACAGAGTTTCTTTAATGTGATTATCCGTTCTTAAATGTGTTTCAACTTACAGTGCAGTCCTTCCGTAGTTTTTTTTTCGAGTGGTTTGTATGTCTTTCTTACATTACAGTTCTGTTATGTCTACTTCCTTTCCTAAAAGCTGTCTTTTAAAAAATTACAAGTATAATTTATTTGTTATTGTACTGCTATTATTTTACTACTTCAAAGAAGAAGAAGAAAAGTTAGAATCTGTTGATTTATTTATGCAGTGGGAAGATTATCTCTGTTGATAGAGTACAGTACATACACCTGTTTAAAACCCCAAAATACATGATGATTCTTTTTTCCTCAGATACAAGTTGATATTTTAGAGGTTTTAACCCAACAAAGAGTTTGTATCACAAGACAATGATACACTGTGTAGTACGTAATCCCTATCATGACCTTCAGAGTTCAAATTCTTTCAGATCCTTGAAACCGACCAATCTTAACACACACATTGTTTCCTTTGCCGCGCCTTGTAAACGTCTTGGCCACGTCTTGCATTTGAAGTGAAGTACCAATAAACTACCCAACAGGAGAGAGCGGACAGCTTTCCTGCGAGTCACTTGTATTAATTGTAGGCGCTAATCTGCAAGCCACGGCCCTCCCAGGAGCGTACAGTGTTATCCGCACCAGCACGGTGGTGGCGACATATCTGGTTACTAATTCAGTGTGGCATGAAGCCAGCTGGGAGATGGGAAGGAAGAAAGAGTCTGTTGATCGGCCATTGAAATGTGTCCCCAAACCCATCCATTTGACTGAGAGAGAGGAAGAAGAAGAAAGACAAAGGGGGAGTGATGACAAAGTATGGAGGATGTAGATCACAGATGGAGGAGAAAATGAACTAGAGAAACAGCAGCAAATAGGGCAATATTATATAGGGCAATATGTATATATAGGGCAACAGTACAGTGTGTTGCCCTGCTAAAGTCTATAATATTCATAAAGACAGATACAGACGGGGAGATAGAGAGTATGAGTAGAATCTAAACCTTGAAGAATGAAGCCAAAATATCCATTAAAATTTAAAGACATGTCAGTGTCCTCCACCTTCTGGAAACTTTTTCTTGAACACAGGTGCAACCAAAGTGTTTTTAGGACTAATTTATCCCACAGTTTGCCTGAAAAGGCCAAACAATGTCATCAGTCTCTTCTTCTAAGTAGAGTTTAAATATGTCAAGATGATCCAAATTTTGTTTCACAGGCATTTCCAACATCCAAATTAAGAGCAAAATTTGAATTCTACATTTTGGCAAGAAAATAGAACAATATAAGCTGAAGGTTGTTACAGAACAAATCTGTGGCTTCACTACAAAGGTATCGGTTAACAGTAAATATTTGCTCAACTCGAATAAAAGGGCTGAGTCAGCAGTCCAAAGTATCAAACAGACAGAGACCGGGACGGAACGGCAGAAAACCAGAGATAAAAGAAGCAGATTCTAAAGACAAAAATAAGTCAGGTCTCTTCAGCGGGAGATTAACAAGACAGACAGACAGAGAGGAGAGCAATGACAACCCAGTCCCAGCTATCACAGCTATCATTTATAATCACAGAGAAACCTGTCGCTGTTTCCCATGGTGGAGGAGGGGGAGGTGGGGAGGGGGGGGGGGGGGGGGGGGGGGGACACAGGAGTTCTCCCGAGCTTCCAAATGTTACAGATAAATAAATGACAGCAGTTTAGGACGTGAGGATGAAGGAGGCTCTGAGAGCTGGGGGGTTGGTTCGAGTCGACAGGGAGGAAGAGGAGGAGGAAGAGGAGATACGGGCTCTGTGAACAACTGTAACATGGGCATCAATTAAGTATATCAAGGTATGGGAGCTCGCCATATGTTAGAGCTCTAAGGCAAGAAAAGTCAAGATTTATGGAAGCTGGAAAAGATCTCGATTAGCTCTCACTGACTGTGTGGAATTTCCTACAGCAGCTTTCAGCTAATATAAAGAGTCTGATGTTTGCTTTTAGTTTGTATCATTTCAAAGAATCACATGATCAGGTAATAAACTATCTGACATGCATTTGAAGGCCTTTTGTGCCGTGATTTAAATGAGGCAGCCTCTAAGTTTAGAGGTGGATTACTGAGTAAATTGTGTGTTAACAGTTACTGGGGAGTAGAAAATGGAAAATTGTGCATGAATCAGTGAATGAGTAAGAGCTACTAAAACTGGATTTCCAACCAGCAAAGCAAGTAACTGCCCGTTCTAAGTCTGATGACTGGTTGTACATGATTTGATTAACCTAAGATTTGTTTGGACTTTGCAATCCTTACTGTACATAGAATACATGGAAGTGGGAGATGCATCATCAACTAATCTTGTGGCCTCGTTTTAAAGAGGGGGCCTGTGTAAAAATCTCATTTACAGATTTTATTTTAGTTTATATTGTGCTCACATTGTGCATAGTTTAAAACAGCTATATTATTTAAATAGCTTTGCAGTATTATTCCAGCAGATAAATACTTGTTGGTTCCTGAATATAAATCGACATAAATTTTTTGTGTCAAACATTAACAAACTGATGCTAAAATTTGAAAATGCAGGTTTAACAGTTAAAATGCCTAAAACTACAGGTTTAAAGTCATATATCTCTCCCCCCATACTGACTGTGGTTTTGTCACACTTTGAGATTCATCAGCGAAGAATCTTGCAAATCTGAATCCCGATGGCCTTGAATGCATCACAGGACCCTTATTTATTCTTTAGTCCTTCATGAAGGAGAACTTTTCAACTTGACATTCTCTAAATAATAAATGAAAAATACATTTATAAATATATTCAAATATAGTGTAAATGGATAACTGTTTTAAAAAGTAGAATACATTAAAATAAATTCAGGTTAATGTTTAGTTAAGCTTCAAATCGGCATTCTCGTTTTTTATGTCTTTTTTCTTTTGGGCAGATACATTAAGATGCACACACTTTACAATAGTTTAGCATTGCTAATAACCCATGTATTTCTTCTTCTCATCTCTCTTTTTTTTTCTCCCGGACTCCCCAAACACACACTTCAGCATCACCACTTCAGTATTTCTGTGATGTAAAGAGAGAAAAAAGGCAGAGAAAGTGAGAAATAAAAATGTGGAGCACCTGGCTTCTTTTTAACGTGGTTTCACAGGCTTTCAGTGGTCTCTGATGATTCAACAGTTGCTGCTACAAACATCTGCTGCCTGCTCTTAGCAGATCTCAATTAAGACTCACACAGCCGTGCATGCCATACCTTATTTATGCTTCCGCTTTTTTTTTCTCTTTTCTTTTTTTTTTTTCATTTCTTCAGTGTGTGAGACGAGGGAAAGAGGCCGAAAGGTCCGACAACCCCACTCAAAGAAGACATTATGAGGTGGAACGATAGAGACGTTAAGAGGAGGTTGGAGGTGCTGGCAAGAGATTTCAAAAAGACGAGTTCTTGCCAACATTGGCAGCACTTTTAAGAAAATAAGAGCAAGAAAAAAAAAAAAAAAAAAAAGCCGCAACCACAACAAACGTCGACAAGCAGCAGCCTAAAGCCCTCCCTCCCTTCAGAGAAAGCCAGGCTATGTGAATTAGCATTTGTCTCTTTCCTCTGTCTTTTTTTTTTTTTTTTTGAAAACGCACCGAAAGAAAGAGACGAAGAAGAAGTGAGTGTTGATATGATTATGTAAATGTAAACAGGATTTCCTGCCGACTGGAAGCCGTTTTTCTCTCTCTCTCTCTCTCTCTGACCCGTTCTCCTTGCAAATCTTCCATTTAAGACGAATTCCCCCGGGGAGGCCGCTCCGCCGTTACTTAACGGGATAATTATGATATACGAAACCTTTCCAAGATCAGTCCCCCACCCCACACCCCTCTGCGTCTTTGCCTTCTCCCTGAATCTCTCACTCTCTTTCCATTTCTCTCTTTCGACGTCTCTCACTCTCTGTCATTTCCTCTCAGGCCTTTCCTCTGCCTTCTGTCTCTCAGAAGGCTGAATGACCATGAACTTTGGTTGGACTCATACAGTAAGGGTTTTCCGAAGGCCAGTATTGAGACCACTAATTTTGGTTCAAAGCTGTCAACACTGAATGGCTGCTGCAGTGAATATGTTTGACAAATGATGATTTTAAGGCTGAACGTTTTCCACAAGAATTTCATTTTCTGTCACAGTGATAGTGACACTGAAACAGCATATAGTCCATCACCAGCCTGTGAAATACATCTGAAAACTCAAAAACTGTTTGGCTCTTTAAGACAAAGCATCACATTTACACAATGGCAAGAAAGTATAATTACTTTGAAATGAAAAATAAACGTACAAAAAACAAACAAACAAAAAAAAAACCAATAGGGAGTAATTAATGCTGCAGGAAATTTAATTGCCATGATGTATTATATGTAAATATGGTAAAGAATTAAGCTTCAGTTAAAGCAGAATTGGCTGATGTTTGATTTATTCAAATGTCAGTTTTTTATCTTTTATATCAGCAAAACAACTTAACTGCCAGTCTCTATTTGAAGACCCTGTCAAATGCTTCATACTTTTTATTAAATCTTGCTAAAAACAAGTCAGGTACACTGTTGGATAATTGTCACAATACAGAGAGAGAAAATCAGCTTTTTCCCTTCCTGAGAGGCCTCATTGAGTTTAAAAATCTCTTTTGTGGCTAATTCTAGAAAAGTTGAATATGCACTGGAGACAAGGGTTGTCGTCTGTCACTGTTAGTAGAATTTTTATATTCTGTTGTGTGAAAATAAATGTGTTTTTTTTTAAAGTAACAGTTAAAGCAGCAGCGTGCCTTAGGGTCATGCAGTCTTTACACTCCTGCTGTGCAACCAAACATAGTTCAAACCCGCAGAACTTTATCTTTAATTCTAGCTGTGGTCCCAAACTTATCAAAGATGCCAAATGTGTCAAACTGAATTTTAGGGGAAATGTGTATAAAATGATGCACCGCAAAGCTGAAATGTTTCAATTAAAGACTGCGTAAACAGCTAGTGCTACTTAACGTGGAATTAAAAGGGGAAACCTGGAGGTTAAGGGTTAAATAAATGTTTTCAAGTCAGGTGTTATCCTGACTGAGTGTCAAAGCGTTATGGATTTTTACTGTTAATATTTCAGGGCCTGTTCCACTCAGCTGTGAAAGTCTTCTTCTAGCAAATCCTCGTCTCACTTGGACCTTAACACCATGACCTCACGATGGAAGAATTGAGCAGCAATCACATTATATTCCACATATTCCTCCGCTATCCCACTGTGTGGTGTGTCTGCATATGTGTGTGTGTGTGTGTGTAGTTGAGTGCTATCCATAATATACTGCGCTTACCCTTTGATCCCTCACAGCCAGGGAGTGTTTCTGGAACAAAAACACAACCCCAAAAACACACACTTTTGATATCAAGAATCGGAAATGCAAAAGAGCGAGGAGAAATCACGCTGCTCCAAACATTTCATAATGTAGACGTACAACTTAATTGCAATTCTATGTGGTTGTTTGGTTCCTTATTTACTCCTACAACTTTGTTACAGAGCCACACGTCAAACTATTTACGCGCTGGTGTAAGCACTTACGGCTACGACTCTTTTCGCTTGACAACGGCCATAAACAGAGGAGCGAGAGATCAAAACTGTTCATCGGAGAGCATGACAGATGACAGATATGGCAAGAAATTTTCCATGATCTTCTGCGCACATGGGGGGTGGGGTGGGAAGACTTCAAGGGACGGAAAGAAATAAAAAGAGGGGCGGGAGGGGGGATGGAGGGGGGGGGGTGCTGAGGATAAAAATGAAAAAGAAAAGTAAATGAGAGGAAATCAAAGAAAGATTTCTTTCCACATGAGGTAGTGCAGCACCAGAAATGGCCAAGACAGAAACTTCCCACTTTCAATAACGTGTCTGATCAATTATTTATTGCCAAACAGTGTGTGTGTGGTGGGACGGTGCTGTGCAGAATAGGCAGAACATTATTCTTCACATTGTGGACCAGACGTTGGTCACAATCATTAGTTTGTGTGCTCTGCTAATTGGGTGCTCATGAATTACACAGATGTAACCAAAGCTCGGCTTCCTGGATCTTCGCTCTGACCTTGAGTGGGTGCGGACGCGACAGTTGACATCAAAACTTTGTGATCATACCGTACAGCGCAGTGACGTGTTTAACCCTTTAACGGTCGTCTCTAGTGTTTGATAGGAGCACGTTTTGAGTTCTGACATCGTCTTTAAAAATCTGAAGTATTATAATTGAAGTATTATAGGCCCAAAAAGTTCCCAGATGCTCGTGTGCTTTTTTTCCAGGAAGTTAGCAGGAGAAAAATGTTTGGATATTTCGTAGGTAATCAAGTCTTTTTGGTTTTTTTTTCATGTAGTTTAGTTTCAGAGACTTTACTGAACAGAATGATGTAAATGAAAACTCAATATTCCCATGAAATACAAAGTTTTATGATTGTAAACTACTGTCAGGATTAATCTAATGTTATTTCATTGTATGTTTGATAAAGTTATTATAGAACAATCATTTGATGACATTTGTTAGATGTATTTAAAAGCAAAATTTGCGTAACATAAATTTTGTGGGCACCGAAAAACTTTTGATCATTGGTGGCAACTTCTGCCAAAAGAATATGTCCAGATTGAATTATGGAGAATACTTTGTTTCTTACTTTTTTCTTGTGTTTTAAATAAAAGTCGGCAATAGTTTGTAAAAAACCACAAGAAGAGGATTCACTGACAAAATAAACTGCTGTACTGTTTACACACTGGACAGGTGAGCATGTCTGATCTAGTTTCTACAAACTGCACTGCATATTCTATGGCTTTTTGTTTTTATATGACTATGACTTATATGACAACTAGCTAATTATTATTTTTTATTTCAGTGAGTCATCTTTAATTTCTGGAGTTTTACAGATTTTTTCTCGCCATAAAAAGAGATGTTAAACAAAATATATTGTCATGAAAAATGTATGCAGACTGTTAAAAATGAAAGTTTTTATTGTAAATGGACATCTCAACTATCTGGTAGAAGCTCACGATTAAAAAAAAAACAGTTGATAAAAGGAACTAAAAAATACAAAAAAATATATTTTCATTCTTTTGTGTGTGTGTGTGTTTGTGTGTGTGTGTGCGTTGGATGGGACCATTAAGGGTTTAATAAAAGAGTGAAATCATTAGTATTTGAAGCCACCTGTGATAAATGAAGGTGTGCGCTTAAAAGAAGAGCGATATGACATTCAATGTTGTGTGAACATCACAATAATGAACTATTTTAAAAGACAAATGCGTAGCAATCCACCTCCAACTTTAATGTGTAAAGAATGAGTAATAAACTTACTCTCTCTGTGCTTCCCTGACTCTCTGCTCCCTTTCCCTCCCTGAACCATTGTTTTGCTGCTGAAATCCATAACATTTCTTTTGTTCCCCTCCTTTCTGTAAGCCTGCTCTCTTATTTTCCCAAGGCCGAGAAACTTCAGACATGAGAACCCCTGATATAAAACCAGGGAAATTTACCTGGGATTAGCAGCCATTGACAAATAACCTTGGTGATAGATGCACAGTAGATTTGGTTCAAAGCTCTCCCGGCAGCCTCAAAAGAGATTAGTTCACTTCTTATCAGGTCAGCCGCGTCGCCTGGGAAATGTGTTTAAAGTCACATTGATTTATTGAAAGATTCCCCAATAAGAAGATATCTCTCGACTTAAGGAGTGTGTGTGTGTGTGTGTTTGTGTGTGTGTGTGTTCCTATGTGTGTCATGTGAACATGCGCCTCAAATAAATTACACTGCCTGTTCAAGCTTTAAGAAAAAAAAAAAAAGAGCTCACACAAAGACATTTTCAACAAACGAACGATGCGCTTCAAACTAAAAAAGCACTTCTAGATAACTAGTGTTGAATACTGCCACTGGAGAGAGATGTCCCCATTCTCTCTCTGCCTCTCTCGCCCACTTTCTCAGTCTCTCTCTCCATTTACCCCATGCTGGTAGTGCTGCTGAAAACAGTGATTGTACAGTGGTGAGACACAGAGCAACGCTGACAAGGAGGTATAATAAGGCCTCTTTGTTCCCCAGAGGGAGAGAGGTAGAGAGACATGCAGATAGAGAGGGGGAGAAGAGGGAGAGAGAGGGAGCGGCTTTCATTTACACCATTACCTTCTTAAGCGTCATTATCAGGCCAAGGAGAGGAGGACTGTGGGAAAGCGGGCGGGGCGGCCGGTGAGGGAAATAACAGATCTGACATGTCGCTCACCAGGTCCATCTGAGGGATGACATTCTCAATTCTTCTCTCTTTCTCTCTCTCTCTCTCTTTCACACACACACACACACACACACACACATACACACACACACATTCTTTTAAGTAAACCTCTGCTTCACTCATTCATCTTGTGTTGCCTCTTACCCATCTTATCTTTTTTCCATGTCTGACTTTAATATTTCCTCATGTCTGACCCTTGAAAAGAGACAAAAGTGATTTTGTCTCTTTTCATACAGTACAAAAGTAAATGTAGACTTTCACATTACATCCATATGTTGAAGGTCTCATTTTGAAACTGCTGCCTTCTCTCTTTAGGAAAGACTTTCCATAAGAAGATGAGCATTTGATGAGATGAGCATTAGTGAAGTCGGCCACTGCTGGTGGACCATACAGAGGTCAGTATACTTCAATAGGAGTGCATGTCATATGGTAAAACAGTGTCTGGAACCCCCTCCACACATCAGATTTCGGTGGTGGACAATTTCTGTAACTTTCAGACAATTACACCTGCTTCACACAGCACTTGACCAGGTGTGTTCAGGTGTGAAAGTACGAAGGATTTTAACTTCTCTTTTCATTCTTTACACAACTACTTCTACAACTTTTCCTGTTTACAGCCGATTGCAACACTATAAAAGTCTTCCAGGAGAGACACTGTTATCCCCGTTTTTAAATGTTTATTATTATTGCTTGGTCTTCTCTGATGGCAAACCTTTCACCCCACCTTCCATTCAGAACAGCTAAAAAGACTTTTGACGTGATCAAACTAGTTCTTTGCACACAGTAGGAGTTCTTTCATCCCAAAAGTGATGTAAATGCTCTGCCCAGTTCCTCCACATTAAACTGGGAATGCATTTCTTTACTGAGCACACACATGAGCTTCACATGAGCATTGTCATGCTGAGGCAGGAAACAGACTACCACAAAAGTTGGCAGCCAAGTATTGTCTGACTTATAATTTCATGCTGCAGCATTAAGACGTCCCTTCATTGGAACTAGGACATTAAACACAAAGCACAGACAGGGGTGTCTACATATTTTTGGTTATATAGCATAACTTCCCATTCTGTCTTCTTCCTCTCTCTCTCTCTGTTTGTCTCCAGTGGATCTTTCCCTTCCAGCTTGTGTCATCTCAGTGTACATTTTCTCTCTTTCCGCCTCTCTCTGAAAAACCTCCCACCCTACATCTACATCTCTGCCTTCATCCACATACCTCCATCCCTCCTTTCTCTGTCTCTCTCTGTCAGTTTCCATGCTTCCTCCATGCCTTCGTCTATCTCTCCCGCTGTTTGCTTTTAACTCTTGAGGTCATCCGGGACCCCTGGGCAGCTATCCCAGAATGCCGAGCCGGCTCACGTCCTGCAGAGTTGCCTTCTGGACAGAGCAGACAACCGAGCCAGGACTCGATCGGTGCTCGGACTCAACCATGCATTCAGCCACCGCTACACCCAGAAAAAAGAGGGCTCTTCAAAGGTTCTTCGGTTAAGGTTGTGGTTCTAAACCGAACGGTGATAACTACAGCAAACCTCTGATTGTTAAAGGTATTACATGTAGAACTGTAACATCAATAAGTCGTTACCACCTTCGTTTGTAGATATTAGTGTAATTACCACAAACAAATAAGCAAGAAGACTGGCAGCTTCTACTGGCATCTACAATGCATTTACATTGTGTGCCATACTGCTTTATGGCACAAAAAGAGATTTCTTTAGAATACGAAACAGCAGAAAAAGGGTGCTGCTCTTCCAGATCAAAATGAGATACAGTTGTAAATGTTGTACTTTTTACTCTATTACATTTATTTGAAAGTTATTATTACTTGTTACTTTTCAATAAAACCACTTTATAAACCTACCAGTAGAAGTAAGTAAGTAAGTAAGTAAGACATATCTCCACCATGAACAGCAACAACATGAACATTGAATGCTGACAAGCAGTGTCTACTGTAATCAATGTAAAAGTAATAAACTTACTACCAGCACATTATGTTTAAGTATCAAAAGTAAAGATACGCATTATACAGAATGGCTCCTAAATGTTATATTATTATGTAAATTACATTATTGAATCATTATTATTGATCTATTGACATGTAAACAATGCTGTTGATAAAGGTGGACAAGCAATAATATAGAGTATGTTAATCTATTAACAAATCCTCATATTTTAGAGGATAATAATATGTTTTACAGTTGAAATCTAAACCTGCAACATAACTTAGCTGTCTGAAAAATGTAGTGGTGTAGGTCAGATACGGAACAAGTAGTTCAAAACTGCACTAACAGTACTTAAGTAAATGTACAGTAATAATAGTATTTGTAATTCAATAATACAATATAATAATGTAACACATTTTTCATATTCAGTAATTTTGCCAGTAATATTTCTGGAATTTTACTTCGATATATTTAATACTTAAAGGAATATTATACCTCTAACACCATTGGAAAAGCCTTTAAAATGTTTAATTTTGAAAGGCACTTGCATGAAAATAGCCCTGACATGAGATAGAGGCTTTTAGTCATCAAGACTGAGGTTCATTTTTTAAACTATTTATTACTAATTTTCTCACAATGGATGAGAATGTGTCAATGGTAAAAAAAAAATAAACATGACAAGGGTGATATGAGGGTTAGACAGTAAGGAAAGGTGAAAAGGGTAATCTAACTAAAAATCATCACAAGGCCTGATAGTTTAAGAGATTGTGATTATTATAACCTGTAATATTTCTGCAGTTATTCCAAACACAATGAAAAAAAATTTAAAAATGAATTTTACCAATACATAAAAGCAAATACAATTGATACCTTGTCTTGGCTGTGAGACAAACAAATGTTTAAAGTTTAATATGACATCCTCATGTCCAAGAATCACCTCCTCCTTTCTAAACACCTGCTCTCACAAGAGCAGGACTCAAGGTACAGGTACAAACTTCACTTACAAGTATGTGAAACACTGAAATTACAAGGTTGAGCACAATGGCAGTAACGCGTAAATCTGAAAAGCACAACACTGTTGACTTCCAGGGAAGTTAACACAAGGGCCCGTGTCTCTATGTCGCCGCTCAAGTGGAAAGCTATAATTAGCGATGGAGTCGTTGCCTCAGTAGTTCAACTACGCACAAAAACATGCAACAACAACACGGTGCCTCCATGTGGTAATAATAAGATGACAGGGAATCAGCAGTCAGACATCGATGTTTGAATGCCCCCCCCCCCCCTTAACCCCCCCACAGACACACACACACCACCTCTTTCACTGCAATGTGGCTGCAACAATGATCTCTTGTCCAAGTAAAAGGCCACGAGTGCCTCTAAGTTCATGTGTGTGTGTGTGTGTGTGTGTGTGAGAGAGTGCGTGTGCATGTATTCATCTATAAGTGTCCACCCTGTGCAGATAAACAGGTGAGCCGCTGATCAATACATAACAGAAAGAGTCAAAAACAATATCGCAGCATCAGGGCCTGTGTCTATAAAATGCCTGTTTGTCTGGTAGGAGGGGAGAGGAGAAGCCAGAGAGAGAGAGAGAGAGAGAGAGAGAGAGAGAGAGAGAGAGAGAGAGAGAGAGAGTGAGAGGCTGGGCTTGTTTGACCAAAGATGGATGGAGAAATCAATCTGTGCGTCTCTTGCCTTCAAACAAATGAAACAGGTATGGAGACAAATAGGTGTTTCTTAACACTCCAACATGAACACATGCATATCTTACATGCACCTGCAAGGACTGCATGTCAGTTCGACACCTTAGCTTTAGACATGGATTAGGATTTAGAAAATGGATTTTAAAAAACTAAGTAGGAAAAAAAAAAAAGTCAGGGTGTTTACTGTTCCCATGACGATGAAGCTGGCGTGACTTTAAGAAAGTATAAACCACGTTTCAAGTGATTGTTTTGACCCAAACCATGATCTTTCCCTAAACCTAACAAATCCTTAACCACAGCGTTGTCACACCATAAAACATCATTATATTTAACAGTGATTCGTAACAGTTATGGGTCATTCTTGTGTGCATTACTACAGCTGCAAGACGGCGTAACTAAATTTTAGACCTATACTGTCGTTTAATTATGAGGATGTGTTGGTTTAAGGTCATTTAGAAACAGTGTCACTATTTCAAAGTTTGTCCACCAAAGTGTGTTTAAAATGCTCCCATTAGCACATATCTTAGTCACAATTCTTATACAAAATGTTTGATAAAATAAAGCAAATACCAGCTGAATTTTTTAACTTTAATGTTAGACACATCTCTGATAGAATTTTATAGATGTGAAGTCGTGAGACTCTACATCTGAAAATGATGTAATTGTCTAAAATCTCCCTACACTGCTTTACTAGCTGGTTTCCACAGTATATTCTTTTCAAAGTAATGTAATAAGTTGAATATCTTTCATGACCACCTTCCTACTTTCCTCTAGAGCCACATGTTTGTGTTTCAGCCCCTTGTTGACATGTTTTTCTCCGGCTGTGTATGAAACCTATCAGTCGGTGTGGCTGCCGGTTATCGCAGAGGGACAGCAATGAAGTCTGTGAGAGGACGACGAGCAAGATGGATAGAGACGGAGAGAGATGGTTGCATAGGTCTTAGAACAAAGTGTCTGTGTGCGCGCATCAAGGAGTGCCGGCCAGCGTCAGTCGAGAGCCGCATCAAACGCACCCAGCTTTTGGACACAACGTTATCGACAGAATGTCAAGAACAACAGCAACTGACAAGGAGCGTGTGTGCGTGTGTGTGTGTGTGTATCTGCACAGCTGGGTATGTGTGCAGCATGATTACACCGATGCATGTCGGTATGTGTGTGTGTGTGTGTGTGTTTCTCGTCAAAAACAAAGGGATCCAAATACACACTCGCGCATAAGCATAAATATCACTGGCTGTCAGTCAACTCCAAACAATGCAGCTGTAATCTATGATAACATAAATACAAGCAGCTGCGGGAAGCCTGAGTAACTGCCACAGGAAAGAGCATGGAGTGAACCTGGTTTTATTCTGACCATTAAAAGCAGCTTCGCCGAATCTGCGATCCGTAACTGAAATTTGAGTAAAGTTCAAGTGTTGAGAAAAGAGGTTGCCGGTTGAATTCCGGCTTGCATCGCGTCTCATTTGGTTTGAGCTGATTAGCGCCGGTGGCCTGGGAGAGTGCCGGACATGTAAACACTGTGAGGACTCCAAATCCCAGAGGTCTGTGCTCTGCTCTGAGTCTAACAGGGTTCTGCCTCTCATCAATAATCCCAGTTGTCAGACCTCCCTGTCGACATGGAGCAGATCTACATGTATACCCCCCTTCACCCTTCCTCTCCCACACACACATACACACACATACACACACACACTCAGGCTTTGATCTCTCCCCAGTGGATATATTCTATTTCCTATTTCCGTCATCACCTGGTTCTGATTTAGAGGTCAGGAGAGGGAGTGCTGGATCAAGCCAGGCTAAATAGCTGTCAGTCACATCATCAGCACTGCTAACTATCCGCCTTTCTGCTGCTGAAGTTTCTTTTAAACACTTCCTTTTTTTCTTCTTCTCCTTCTGCTCCTTTTTGAATGTGTCCTTTCTGATTAAAAAAAAAAAAAAATGTGGCGATTGTTCAACAAATGTTAAGCCCTACTCATAATCCACAGGCTACACACTTGTGGCCACAAATGCTCTCTTTCTCAATAAATGGCTTTAAGGAAACAATCATTCGGTGTATAACAAACCATGCTGCGAGGGAACATTTCTCAGTGCTTTTCCAAGGAGTGAGAAAAATAAAAGCTTTAATATACAGTGTTACTGAAGCAGCCACAGTGTCTGCTTCTGACCTCTAGATGGTGCTGATCTTTTAGATGTGTGACTCTCAGATGTGTGTGTGTGTGTGTGGATCCGCACATAAGCACTGGTGTGACAGACAGAGCAGGGGACTCGTGTGTGCAAACAACCTGTGTGTGTTGTCGTATTGCATTTTGTGCTCGGAGCCATGTGTGCATAAGAATGTGGACATGCGTGTGTAAGAGTCATCCAGTGTCTGCGTTGTGTATGTGGGAGTATTTTTTTTATTTTTTTTTTTTTACTTTTTTTTTTTTTCACAAGACAATAAAAACATTAATTTGCCCTGAAATCATTTCTGACGTAAATGTAGAGCGGTGCCCATTGGAACCCAGTAATGAAGCATGCGGCATCTCGCCGGCTCCTAATTTGACTAGTTAAATGACTCCATTACGTGTCTAACAGACAGAGGCAAATCATTTCTGGTCAGTTGAGGCTCACTTACCCGCATCCTGGTGTTGGGGAAATGTCTATGTCTCTGACTGACTGACTGACTGGCTGGCTGGATCTGGCTCATTCTCTCTGCTGCTGCCTTTTTTTAGTCTTTTGATTGGTCTTTTCTAAAACGTTTAGAATGCATGTGAGGAGGCCAGAAAATATGCTGCGGTATAAAACTGTATTTTCTTTATTTTTTTTGCATCTTTGTATGCATTATTTGTTAGATTTATTATCAGTATGGAGATAGTCAAATGAAAGATTTGAATTTATCAAAGCAGAGGGAGAAAAAGAAGAGAGAAAAAAACAATATAATATATTGGTGTTTTCACATTTGCTGTGCATCAAATTCTATTTTTTGATACCAATTTGTGTAATCATATCTTTGTCAGCGGCATTATTTGGCTTCTGACAGAGAGACAGATATGGTGAGAGAGAGAGAGGGAGAGAGGATTAAAATATATTGAATTATTAAAAGGACTACCTGCTGTCCATCACTGTCACTTAACACATGTAGAATGTGAAGTGCCATCCCAGCAGCCACTGGGTGGACATCTGTTACCACACACACACACACACACACACACACACACACACACACACACACACACACACACACACACACACAGGTAAAAAAAAAAAAACACACACACACACACGAACAGAATGACATCCCAAATTTCTACGTTCAAAGAGGAAAATAATTCATTTGTTTATTGCTGCTGAAGGCAATGACAGTGACACACACATTCCCATGTACATGCACACACACGCAGTGCACATCACCTGCCATCTTTACTCATTTCCCCCGAGACTGTAATACTCAGAGTTGGACTTGTCTGTACTTGTCAAAATGAACACGCATTTCTTTCCTTTTCTTTCTTTCTTTTTTCTATCTTTTTTTTTCTCGCATCCCCACAGTTGAGCAGGGTTACTAAAACTTCCGCCTCCTCAGCCCTTAAACATCATCCCGACCCTCACAGCAACGATTACACACCTGACATGACAACCGGTCCGAGGGAAATTATCAAAGCTTCCCAAAAACAGGCCTTTACAAATTCCTGAATTTCACAACTGTTTTCATCGTGGCGGTTTTTTGAATTTCGATGCATAATTAATGTGCTGCACATTCACAATAAAAAAAGCATAACAGTTGTTGCGATATTCATATGGACATGCATTTTTTATATTGAACTTAAGGGGGAAATTTTAATGCCAAAATTTGCTTCTAGTAAAACATGATAAATTCATAGATGTGCAAACGAAGCGCATGATGAGCATTAACAATGGAAACACTGTCGACCAAACAGAATGAACAGACACATTCACTTGATCCTTTTAAAAGGACTCTTCACTTTACAATAAGAGACAGACAGGTATACTGACACACACACACACACACACACACACACACACACACACACACACTCATACACTGTCAGATTAGCAGTGTCCACTCTGGTACAATCTTCTATCACACTATGTACTGTACTAAGACATAAGACGTACACTGATTAGCTCTGGAAACATTCAACCTTATGAACCCTGGACTTGCAGCTTGGCACGTGCATACATGTCTGGTGGTGCGTGCATGTGTGTGTGCGTGTGTGTTCCACGAAGCCTGACACGATGTCCTGCTGATTCTTCTGTTGGAAGCGATGGGGTGATGAGTGACATGCCTGCATCACTGATAGCAGTCTGTCTGAATAGATTCACGCCAAAGGGGCTGGTGTGTGTGCTTGTGTGTGTGTGTGTGTGTGTGTGTGTGTGTTTAGGAAGTTGTATTATATTATGTGTGTGTGTGGGTCAATTAAACAAAAAAATGCTTTGAAGTTACTCATCTACACTCACATAGACTCTCCTTCCAATCACATCTTCGTCTTCCCCCATTTGATTTTCTCTCTCGTTCTCTCTGCCTCCTCCCCCCCAGGCACACTGTGTGTCAATAATGCTACCAGCTGCTCCACTGCTGCTGCTGTGTGTGTGTGTGTGTGTGTGTGTGTGTGAGAGAGAGAGAGAGAAAGAGAGACAGAGAGGCAGAAAGAGAGAGAGGCCTAAGTCTGGTGGACATAAAGGGCTTAATGTGATAGGTAATTATGTAGTCTGATCTCACATACAGGATTTAAGAGCTAACTATACCAGCCGTCTCCTGGAGACACACACGGTGATGTCTATAAATAACTGTGTCATATGACAGTAACGTAGACAGATAGATGGCTACATAGATTGATAGATACATGGATAGATACAGGCCTATTAGTTTATTCTGAGCACTAATACGTTATGATGCCTGTAAAGCACGGCTTGCTGACAAAAAAGTCTGTAGTCAGTAAAGTATAAATAATTTTCTTTGATAGCCCAACTTGACACAGGACTGCAACTATGTAACGTTTATTTTCATAACCGATTCCTTTGCTGATTTGTTTTTATTTTTATTAATAGCTTCGTCTACAAAATCTCAGAAAATTGTGAGAGTAAAATTTCCAATTTATAACGGTTGCATTCAGTTGCTCTTTTTTTTTTTTAGAAAACTCAAAAGCAAATGTCATTTAATTTACAGTGATAAAAGAAGAGAAAAAAAGCAACAAATTTCAACATTTAAGAACTTGGAACTTGTGCATGTTTGAGATTTGTGACTGATAAATGATTCATTATTTATCAGATTTATATATCACAAAATTTCAAAAATTGTGTGAACACTTAATTCCTGTAAAGTTTAGGTTTGTGGGTTTTAAAATGTAAAAAAAAAAATCCTTGTTAATGAATTCTATAGAAAAAAAAACATTAAACTTTGCCATGTGGGAGTTTTAATTTTTGATGTTCAATATGTTACATCAGCATTCAGCAAAAGTGCCTTAATAACATGATGTAGGTTTTCTCTGCAGGATCTTTCTGCTACTTTTATATCATTTTCTATTATAAAGAGAAGCATGCATGTGTTAACAAAAGCTAATGAAGAGAAGCATTTACCACTGAAGGAAACTAAAGATAATGAAGGAAAATACATTTTACTTATGAGTGAAAATGAAGCCAACCCACATTTTTTTCCCCTTAGCTATTCATAAAATCTCTGTCCAACATGTCACTTGTCTCAGAAGCGGGTCCGCCTCACATATAAATATGAAAGTATACAAATATGAAATATGAAAGTAATCACTGCAGGGGGCTTTAAGAGTGGAGAAAAAGAGGCTGACTTTATGAAGTCAAGTCGGGGTTTATTTCTTTTAGTTTTATCTCTTCACTCCCTCATGACACCCATCCTCACTTCCCTTGCCCCCACCCCCCCCCCCGGCGCCCTCCTCCAGTCCTCCCACTTCCTCTTCCTCCCTCCTCCTCCCCTTTGCAACGGCGGGGCGCTCCTGTCGTTTGTGTGACTGTTGATCCTTGCAAAGAGGACAGATCAAATATTTCTCCTCCAGTGTACGAGGCTTTCCACTGGGGCCTCGCAGATATGATGATTGGGGTTGACGGACGGACGGGGGCCCCGGGTTTTGAAGTCTGTAACAGACAGCGGTGGCTTTGATAGCCCCCGCTCCTCTTGCACTGGATCACCAAAGACATAAGGCGAAAAGAGAGGAGAAGGAGGGAGGGGGCGGGGGGGGAGAGTTAAGGAGAGGAGGGTGCGAAAGAGAGCGAGAGTGAGCGGGGAACAAAAGCATCTGTAGAGTGGTCAGGGCTGGCGGCGGCAGCAGCAGCAGCCGTCAGAGGCTTTTTGAAGTTTACACACTGCCCTCCCCTCCACTTCTTTTCCTCTTTTCTCCCCTTCCACTCCTTCCTTCCCTGAAAGCCTTCTGCTTCCCTTGTCCTTGAATGCCTCGCTCTTGCTTTTCCTCTATCTTTTACCCTTTGGTCATTCCCCAGGGCTGCACGCTAGATGGTGCGACTCAAGCAAACGGCAGCTTGGTTTGTCTCTCCCGCTTCCATCCCCTGGAGATTCCCAAAACCCATGTCATCACAGTCATTAACTATCATCAACTTGGTTTAAAGCGTTTCCCGTTGAGTACAGACGGCCAGGCGAGCTTCTGTCTAACATTTGTTACTCTGATGAAAACCCACAAAGCAGCGCGAGTAATCAATCAACACGAATACATACAAGCCAGAAGATCATTTTTAACCTCTTTGACCCCACTGACACACCAGTGGGTAAGTTTTCAATTTTAAACTCAAGTCAAGTCCATTTTATTTGTATAGCCCAGTATCACAAATAAGACATTTGCCTCAGGTCTCAGCAGAGATGTTAAAGTTTCCAGATGACAAACATGTTAGGCTTCATTTTGGGGGAAATTTGTATAAAGCGATGGTGGAATGGTAAAGCCATAAAAAAGATGGAGTTTTGGGTTTGAATATTTCACTCAGTGTAAACATCATATGGCTTCAAAGAAGAGCTGGAATAAGCTGACACAGAATATCTGTCAAACAAGGTGGAAAAGGCAGATTTTACCAACTTTAAAACAACTGTAACTAGCAGCAGCCACTCTGTCCACCAGCAGGGTTTAATGCGAAATGCTCCACTTAGACTGTGCTCCAAAGAAAAACAACCGCATCAGTTACGTTCAGCTGACAGCGACCCCTAGTGGCCATGTGAACGATGACTTTCAACTGTCAAAATAAAGGTGGAAGTGGCATGATGTCATAGAACCTCATAATCCTCATAAATAGGAATTTGGCGGATGGATTTTTTTTTTCTTTTTTTATCACAATCACTGACCAAATGGTTCTTTTAACTGTGACTATGACGGTTACCATTACCTTATTTGTCTTTTGACCCAAACCACAATCTTTCCACAACATTTCCCAGCAGTTATTTAAACCCTAACCACGATCCTTCCCTAACCCACACCAGGTACTTTTTGTGTCTTAATTTAACCAACTTAACTACAGTGGTGGCAGATCAGGAAAAAGTAGAAGGCAGTGACAAACAATGTCGTCTTGGCGATTGAAGCTATTATGGGACATTTTTAAAGACAATGACAAATTACCTCTTTTGCATGGGAAAGAGTAATAAAGCTGACAAACTGACAGTTATGTCAGTTATGCAACAATATCTATGGTTTTTAAGGGTTTTTTTTTTAACACTAGCTAACATTAGCCATCATACTCTACTGGTCATACCAGTCCAAGTAAGGCTGTAGCTGCAAAACTCCTGAGTGAATTGTGTTGAGTAAGGATGCTTTTTATTTGTAATGTATTGTGTTTTTTCTACTTCCAAAAGTTAGTTTCAATTCTGGCTTTAGAGCTACTTCAGGGGAACTACAATGTGAGCAGCAGACACGGTGTATGAGGACATTTGTGACTCCGTTTACAAGCTTTTTTAAATTAAAGTGAGTGAAGTTTTTTTCCTCATTTGTTCTCTGCTTTCTGTACATTACAATGTGTACAGTGATACCGGCTGACACCCGACAGATGGCTTTTGTCGAGCCCGGAGAGCAAGAGTTAACCCAATCCTCTGCTCACCCTCCCTCCATCCCTCTCTTTTTAAATGTCTCCCATATAAACAGATTTTGTTGCTGCTTAAAGTGGGCTCAAAATTAAAGCGTATCGTTTTACACACATATTGCATGCATATTACGGAGCCCCAGCTGGTGGCAGGCTGCTCTTAAGAGCCATATGATTAAGTTAGAGGTTGGGGTATCCGATAAGATTCAAGCTCTCTGCCTCTCTCTCTCTATCTCGCTGCCTATTTTACTGCAAACTTATTAAATGGAGGAAACGACATTATTTTTTTCTGAGTGTATGTGTAATTATTGTCACACACCTGTGACTCCCTGCCATCCACGACAGGGAAGAAGAGAAGGGAAGGAGGGATGATGAGGAGGGAGGGGGTGGAATGAGGAGAAATGTCGTTGGGAGCAGCGGGAGTCCTCGTTTCAGAAAAAAGGGAGGAGGATAAAGAGGAGAGGGAAAACAAGAGAGCTTGTTAATCAGGCGCTTTCTGTCACTGGCTGAACACTGATATCCTAATGATTCACGCCGAGATAGTGACATCACAAGGGAGAGTGACGGAGAGACGTAGAGAGGGAGAAGTGGCTGCAAATGAAGGAAGAGGAGATGACAGCCCCTAAAAAATGGACAACTAGTTTTGCACAGACAAGACGACAAGCAAGCATGAAATATCAAAAAAAAAACAAGGCAGAAACTGGGAAATGTCCCTCTGAATCTGTTGCTGAGCTCCTCACAAACAGGCGCTTGTTTAATTTGAACAGAATGTTTCTCAAGGAACGCTGTTGTGAAAGTTTTCCAGCCAAGTTTCAATCTGTAATTTTTTTTCTCTCCGTCTCTCTCTCTCCTTCTCTCTCTCTCTCTCTCTCTAATTTGCTGTTTCTCTCAGACCACCCCGTTGAAGGCAACAACATGTGATATGATCCTCAGAAGACAAAGGAAATTACCTATTAAGCGGGAGAGATGATCTTCCTTTAGCCGCGCTCCAAAAAAGTGACTCATGATGTTGTAATTGTTTACCTTTGACTCGGCCCATAAGTCTCTCCTCCCATCTCCCTCTCTCTATGTTCGGATGTAACATAATATTTTGCGGTGCTGCTTTCAGAAGCCCTGCTCTCACTCTCCTCTTTTTTTTTTTTTTTTTTTTTTCTATCTTTTCTAACAGGACAGATGTCATCGCCCCAAACAGTCTGAGTCATTGTACGCCTCCACACCCCTGAGTAACCCAAGGACATCAGGGAAGGGAGGACTGTAATTTTACATTTCAGACATTTAGCTGATGCTCTTAGTCATGGCAACTTGACCGGGGTTCAGTGTCTTGCTCAAGGACACATGGTAGTAATGTAATGAAATGAATCAAGAGGAAGGTTGTGTGTGTGTGTGTGTGACCTCCGGTTATTATTCATCATAAGGAAAATACAATCGTGAAAGAAAAAATAATCATTTCAGATAAAAAAAAAAGCCCTTAAAACATGCTAACACATGTCACTTTGATGCATTATTGATTTCGCCCGAGAAGATTTATCTCATTCTAAACAGGTGCTAAACTCCAATCCTGCACAGAAGACAGTGCTGTCACAAAGTTATGAACCTGTGACCTCTGCAGTGATATATCTATCTTATCTGTCTGCATCCTTTAGTGTTTCACTCGAGCTGCTTGATAGCACAGCGTTCACCGCAGATATTCAGGAACTTGCTTTTTGATGTTTTCCAGTTAGCTGGGGGAGTTCGACAGGACTCAAAAGCTTGTTTGTCTGTGCCAGTGCAGTTTCCCCCCACATCGAGCAGATCTGAAAGGGGAAAAAGGCTGGAAATAGCATCGCTGAGCGAGCGGGCTTCTTGTGCTTTTTTTGGGTGTAATGTTTTAATAGAAAGCAGATGGTTACAGATGCAGGGGCCGAGCGCCGGTGGTGACACATCTTTAATATTTTAGAGTGGTCTTTGCTGTAAATGTTGCAGCAGCTGTTTCCCAATGCTGTAAATTCACAGCGTTTTTTAATTCTTTTTTTTTTTTTCTTTTGTGTGTTTGTGTGTGTGTGTGTGTGTGTGTGTGTACGTGTGACTGACAGCTATTGGATTTAGTGTAAATTACAGAAATGAATATGGAAAAGTGATGTGGATGGAAGTGTGTGTGCGTGTGTGTGTTCGAGTGTGTATGCACCCCGACTGTTTGCTGCTGAATCAATTCCTCCTCATTCTGATACCCGCTGATTATTCTCTTATTTTAGTTTGTTAGAGGCAGCTCACACACCGTTGCCCTGTGAGTACGGGAACTGATATTCAAATGTAAAGTGATACTAAAATAATGAGGGAATGAAAGAGCAAGAGAAAGGTTGATGGTGGAAGAAACAAGATAAATATATATTTGTATTGTGTTTGCTTTGCGGCCGTTGGTTTAGTTTTAATGTCAGCGGCGAGGAGAGAGGGGTTTCTGCCGATGCTTTTGAGTCGAGCTGATTGTCATCAATTCGCGCCTTGGCATTTAAACCACCTTCTTCAAATATGAGTATTTGAAATGCAAATACAGCTGCGTATGCCCAGACAAATTAAAAGACACACACAGGAGTGGGAAAAAAAAAAACACTTTTGAAGTCGTAACTTTTTACTGGTTTTTATCATCGGAGTAGTTTGCACTGTCAAACGCTCCCTTCTTTTTCTCTTTCCGGGAAGAGCGGCAACGCGGGTAGATAATGCGGCTCACAGCAAAAAAATACAAAAAAACGGCATAATGCTAACTGATTATATATTTATTTGTGGTTTTGTTCACCAGGCAGGAGAGACAGAGAAAGACGGAGAGGTGCTGTTTTTATCTTGCCCTCGGCTCCACTGTTTGCGCCTCGCAGGGTGTATTCGATTAAGTGTTTTCTTTTTTTTTTTTTTTCCCAAGACACAGTGAGAAAATATGATTCACATTTTTCCCCCTCTCTCCATCTCTCTGACGCTACAGTTATTTAAACATCAATAGCCATACGTCTTCTTTAGCACACACTCTTTCTCATATTGATATTTGTATATGATCATTACTTTTGGCCCTGCATGCTTTGTTATACTGCGTCAGCTTCAATAGGTTTAAGATCCAATACTGCAACCTCTGCATTCAAACCCCCCCAAAAAACCAATAGACTAGTTTGACTCACTTTATTGTGTGAGCGAATCTACTGTAAGAACACACCATATATTGTATATTCAACACTTAAATGTCTGAAAACAGAGAAAAGGGTGAAATTGTGTGGAATTAGGGTATCTTCCTGCATTTTCTTTGCAAACTTTAATACTTAAAGGAAATGAGCAGACAGCTCCCTCCCCAAAAAAAGCACTGCATTGTGCTCAAATTAACAGCCTGGAAGAAAGACGTGTTCTTCTAAAAGTTCAGGTAAGCTGACGGCACTCTTTCACAAAGAGGGGGAAAAAAGCAAAGAGGAAAAAAAGAATGTAAAAAAAAAAAAAAAAAAGTTGTGCCTGCTGCTTCACTTCTGATAAAGTTGCTGAATATTTGTTTTCTAAATGAACAAGGCGAGCTTTTTTTTTTTTTTTTTTGCTTTTTGTCAGATGAGGAGGAGGAAGAGGAGGTGGAAGAAGGAGGAAGGGGTGTGGGGGGTGGGGGGAGCGTTCAGTGACGGACGGATGGTGTTGATCACGGGATGGATTCATTAGCGACGGAGGAGAAGGACCCCCCTGCGCTCATCTTCATCTTCCTTCTCTTTCTCTATCTGCTCTACAGTCTGCTAATCAACATCAAACCCTGCAGCCTATTGACTGCTTCCAGTGGTCATCAGAGATGTGTATGTACATCTGTGTGTGTGTGTGTGTGTGTGTACAGTTTTACAAAAGTTCCTTTTAGCACAATTTTTTGTTTTTTAATTATAATTTTGCACTTTTTTCTTTGAAAAAATCCCACCAGAGATCCTTTACATTGTTTACAGTATGTAAGAGGATCAAGCTAAGTTCATCACAGGACCAATGAGTGAGGAGCATGAGGAGTGTGTGTGTGTGTGTGTGTGTGTGAGAGTGTGTGTGAGGAAGAGGAGGAGGGGGATACGATGAGGAGTGGTGGGGGATGACTACCTGCGGAGAGCCAGCATCCAAATGAGAACATAATAACAACATCAGAGAGCATGGAGAGGGATTGTCTGTGAGATGACAACAGTATTAGAGAGAAGTCAGATAATTAAGAAATGCACTTAGTGTTTTGTCAAAAGTGGCCGTCACTGCTGAGATGGAGTTTAGCTCTGTGTGTGTGTGTGTATGTGAACGCGTGTTTTTACCCCCGTGCTCCATACTGCAGATAATGAGGCTGGAGGGAAAAAAAAAAAAGAATAAGATGAAGGGAAAATGGAGGGGGGGGGGGGGGGGGGGGGGGCAAACAATAAACAGTGAGAAAATCAATCAAATTATTTAAATGAAAAGTTGTGTTCTGTCCACACAAGGACGCCAAGTTCTTTTGGGCATTTCTGATGTGGCTGTCCAGTCAGAGAAAATGAGACGCATCTTGGATGGGAAGCAAATAAGAGGGGTGGCAGAGGATGGGAGGGAAGAAGGGAAGGAGGGAGGGAGGGGTGGATAGAGGGGAGTTGGGGGGGCCACAGAAATAAACCCAACTCCCATCTGATGAGCAGCTTGTCCATAATACTGAATCCCCATCTCTTGCCAAGTCTGCTTCCTGATACAGAAACACGATAAGAGCAGATTTTTTGAAAAGATTCCCTTCTTGTTCATTTGTTCACCCCCCCCCCCCAACCCCCCACCTCCTCTTTTTGCTTTGTGAAAAAGGCCTGGAAGCACTTCCAGTCAGTGCCATGGATAATCAGGTGGCTGTTTTAGTCGCTCTGCCCCCCCCCCCACCCCACAAGAAAAAGGTGATAGTAAAATTAAAGAACTGGAAAAGAATAAAGAGATGTATGCATTCATCTCTTTTGCGCCCAACAACTACAGGACAGATGATGCAGCCATCTTGAGATCGTTTGTCATCTGTCAGGCAGTGTTGACCTTGCAATGAATGCCGACCGTTGCATTGATATCATCTTTTATGGCGACAAAAAAAAAAGAAGATAGAGGGAGGTCAGTGGCTTGATACAATAGTTTTAAAAGGGTGTTTTTAACTGTGTTTAACTCCAGAAGCTGCTATGTGAGGACTGCCTCACTCTCAAATGCTTTGAGAACCAGAAAACAACAATAAGCATGCATTAAAAGCAGGTGGCATAAACTTGACGCCAAGTGGGGCTAATTGCCTGTAGCCCTGCTACTATTTGATTGGCTAGTTTTCCTTAGTAAATTGTCATGATTTGCTTATAGTTAGCAGTTAGCAGAAGTTGTATTTCTCCTGGAAAGGGCCCACCAGCCGCAGGACATTGTTATAAACCAAACTGCAGGCAAAAATAATCGTGGATTTAATGTGGAGTGGTTCTCCAGGAAAAAATGGCTAACTGCTAGCTTGTCCAAGAAGGCACTTTTTTACTTGTGGAGAGCAGGTTTTCAGCATCTCAAGCATCTTTCTGAGAGGATTACCAAATATGAAAGCAGCGAGAGTCTTCTAGACGGTGCGGTAGAGTTGGGCTTGCTCGGCCGAGCTAACGTAGCTAACGTTTCCCAAACTGTCTGCACATACAAACAAAAGCTACAGGATTTTAACACCAGAGTCTTTGAAAAGTTTGAAGCACTGCTGTACCTCCTTTCTCTTCAAGTGAGCTTTGAATTAGAGAGTGAAAGAATGATCTTGCTGTTAAAGCGTGGTATATATGTAATGTGATTCCATCAGGTCACTTTTCTAATGGTCGTGGCTGGATTTTATGGTGAATCAAAGGCTTGGTGCTGCTGAACTCTTTAATCCTGTGAACAGTGAGATACTTATTTGCCTTTCCTCATATGGGTGTCTACCCCTGTCCCCCCTCTTCCTCCAGTCATCCTCTGCTCTCCTTCCTGCATTGACTTCAAACTCCTCCTAATACTTTTCTTCAGCCTGCAAACAACTTTTGTATTGACAGTCACATTGCCATATTTTATCTAGTCCTGTAGTGTCCCGTAGCTGTCCTTTAGAAGAGTCAAAATATTATTATTTCAAGGGGGATATAAAGCATTACGTCAAATTGTAAAAATCATACAATTTTCCGGTCATGCCTCTGTCCAAAGTACTTGTTGCCCCACCATTTTTTTCCACCTAAAAAACACCACAGAGGGATATAGAGGCAGACAGAAAGAGAGAGGGCTGTTGTTTTCGGTAATAAAGACAACATTTATGCCTTCCATTCGCGCTGCCAGTTAAAAGAGGCACAAACATGGAAATCCATTATGGAACGCTTCTTAAAAGTGTGACCAATCCTTGTTTTGTCAATTAGAGTCTGGAGACTGAGAATATGATGTTTGTCTGTTTAGCCCCCGACGCATACAGATCAGCCTGGATTTGATGATGGAAAGAGAGATGTTTTTTTCACAGAGATAGAGTGAGGGAGAAAGAGAAAACACAGAGAGAGATGGAGGGATGGAGGGGCAGCGCAGCCAAGCTCTGCTTATCTCTTTTCTTCTCCTCTGCTTTCCTGCTTTTTTTTTTTTTTTTTTTCTCCTCCCCTCCCATATACAAAAGCATTAATGTGCGCAGCTATGTGCTTTGCCATTGTTCTGTGTTTAAAAGCTTAAAAAGGGACGTTGTTTGTGTAACTGGCAGAGTTAGCGGCGCGCGGCCGTGTCCAAAAGCCTGTACTTAAAGTTGCTCGGCGAAAAATAGGCCGCATAAAAGGGAGTGATAGAAAAGCAGTTAATAAGAGCGGTTACCCCAGAATGAGCGGGGATGAGGTTTCACATTAAAAAAGATTTATCTTAAAGTATGGTGCTAATCCCTCCAGTTTTAATCCCTCCTCCCCCCCTTGTACCCTCCCCTCGCAGCACCCTTTTCTTTCCAGCCGAGGCCTAATAAAAAACTATAAACCATAAAGTTCTTACAATTTCTGGAAACTGGCAAATGCACGGAGCCCTGATTTTACAAGGATTCCTGGCCAGTGAATCACGGAGCTCGGAGGACTCATCCCTCTCACAACAGATTATTAAACGAAAGAGGAAGTCGCGGGGTACAGCGGAGGGCAACAAGGACAAAGGAAAAAAAAGAGAGGAGAGGAGGAGAGGAGTGCATGTTTGCTATGACCTATTTGATGATTATCGTGACGGCGGCGGTGGCGGCGGCGGTGATAGGTGGCGGAGGGATGTTGTCATGCTCTCTGTCACACTCGACTGTGTCATACAGGCTGGATGGATGCCTCTGTCCACTGCAAGCTGCTTGAATGAGGAAGCATATGGGTGTATGAGAACCTCAGCCCACTTCATGAATATTTGATTCATATTTCCTGTGTGTGTATGTGTGTGTGTGAGAGAGAGAGAGAGAGAGAGAGAGAAAGGAGGAGAGAAAGGGAGGAAGGATATTTTTTCCCCCTCTCTCTTTCACTTGTCATTGCAAAAACTCACAAGGCTTACTTTGTGGCATTCTAATCATAATTGCCAATCCTGAATACAAATCTCTCAGCGCTAAACACATCGAGTGAAATTGAAATGACAAAATGAAGCTCATATAACGTTGTAATCAAAGATACATTCAGGGGGAAAAAAAGATGAAAAAAAAAGAAGAAGAAAAAAGTTGAGAGTGTTCTTCCACAACCAGTAAGAGATGAGGATCAGGGGCCAGTTATTAGCTCGGCTGAGGAACAAAGAGCCCCAGTGTTGGAGGGCAGCTTAACGCTGAGCCAGTTACTGTACCTTTCAAAACTAATATGTAACCATATCTGTTTTAAAAGGACGATTCATATTACTGTGAATGCATGAGAAAAGTTGTTCCCATCCCTGCGACCCAGGAAACTCGAGTCTCGCTCGTAATGACCCCCACACACACACACACACACACACACACTCAATTGCAGGCCTGGCCTTTTGTAGAAAGCATCCCATTTAAAAAGATGGAGACATTAAATTTTTGTAATGATGTAAAACATCTTCAGCTTTTTTGACAGCACAATGGTGCTTATTGTGCTTTATTGTGACTGTGGCGACTCCAAAGGTCAGCGTGGATGTGGCCGGGCAGACAAGGGCGGCACTGAATGAAAATTAGGTTATATGTGATCAACTAAGTTATTAATCAGATTAAAATGGATTCCCTCTGCCTGCTGTTTAACTAGGCAGGAGGGGGGAAAAAAAAGGGAGCGAGAGAAAGAAAGAAATAAAGACACAGAGAGGAGGGAAAGAGAGGCAGAACAATAGGCCAGTGTTTACTCACGCTAGAGCAAAGAAAGTCATTGTTTCAGGAGCTGAAGTCATTGTCGCAGATGAGTCTCGATAAGGACCAGCTCTGTGAAATATCCCACTGCTTGTAACCAGTCTGTCTAAAAGCATGTGCCCTTGCCATAGATGCCCCCTAGCTTCATCCAGGTAACCTCTCTAATCCTGATTAAATCACTGTAATTAGAACAAGCAGTGTTCCTCCACCCCCATATTTCCCTAATAAAACAATGCAGTAGTTTAAATCCGGTTGCTGGGATTTGCAACGCAACAATGCAGTTTATATCCATCTCTGCTGAGGAATTAAGTGTATTTTCTAACTGCTAATGTTATAATGTTGCTGGCTTATTTGTCTCGATGCTTGCTATTCTTATTCTTATTCCCCCTGCGGTTTGTATTCTCTCTCTCTCTCTCGCTCCCTCTCCCTCTCTTTTTTCTCCGAGCGCAACTTTGTTGATTTGACTCTTATTTATTTGTTTCTCAGTGCTTTTTGATGTTTAAATCAAACATGTTTTTAGCGAGTGGTCGGTATCATCCTTCACTACGGAAAATAATGCAAAGTTATTTGTCCTTAATTGCCACTGAGCTTTTCAAACACGCCAGCTCGCTGCCTATGTGTCTATACCTGTGTATATTTTTTGTTTTTATTAGTATCACGGCATGCCTCCATTGATGTGGAATAACAGAGGAAATAAAAGTTGACATAGTTTCTTCATTTTTTTACCCCCCCCCCTCCCCACCAGCCCCCTGTTTCCCTCTCCCTCTGCCTTGCTCTCTGTTGTTTTTTATATATCTGTGTTTTTCCTTGAAGTTGCGGCGGCATTGTCTCATTACAGTATGTGTCGACTAGCTGTGTAAGTGTAGTTATTATGCTTGTGTGTCTGTGCCTGGCGGTACAACTCTCTCTCTCTCTCTCTCTGTATCTCTGCTGTCTCTCTCTGTCTCTCCCTCGGAGGATGAGGAGCTTTATGAGTACAACTCCTCTGAGGCGTCCTCCTCACATCTCCAGGGCGCCTGGGGAAGGGAACGTTGCATTCTTAAGAGGAGCAACTCAAACTGAACAAAGTCTACAGGAGTCAGGGAAGAAAAGAAACAAACAGCAGACTAACGAGATGGGAAGCAGAGATCATGTCAAATATATCGGGTTGGAAGGCCAATTTATAACCCATTGTTTCATGTTTTGCAATATCGAATACAATGCACACTAACGTGGCTATGAGTGTGCACGGGGGGGGGAAAGGGTATACAGACTTTCATATATACATAAAAGCACTTGATTTGCACGTGAACACACACACATATATACTGTATGAATGTGATCTCCAGCTCCCTGTAACCTCCCAGCTCCCACGCTGTCTTCCCTCCTGTTTTCCCATCCTGTTTCTAAAATAATGAATAGAATAATTGTCATGTAACTTTGCTATCATCCAGCATTCGTCTCCATTTCTTTTTCAGGGGCAACTCGATACTGCCCTTCATTCACTGTACAGCACTTCCAGGAAATGTGATGTGGCCAATATCATCGGGGGTATTAGTGAAGACGGCTGAGAGAGAGGAACATGGGAAGAATATGAAGCCTTTTCAAAAAAGGGCCTTTCAGCAGGCGCAGCAGTTGATATCGAGGGAATTAGCGAGGGGAAAATATTTTTAGAGTTATCACATCTGCCGAGGAGAAAAGAGAGACAGAGAGAGTAAAGAGAGAGCAACAGGTACCATCCTTAGGGCTTGACAGCAGCTATTACACTTAATTGCTCTTTGAAAACTACACTATTTGCACTTTTGGGTGACAAGGTGATAATTCACCTCTGCAAGTTAAACTGGTAATATTGTTGCGCATGTGAAATAGCACCTCGCTTTCGCCAGCCGTCAAAGCTGTCATCTCGGCGCGGCGGAGGCACACAATGAGAGCCGGGGGAAGTGTATCACCAACAGTCGTATTCTTCTTCTCAGTAAAAGACAGACAGACAGACAGACAGGCCTCCAGACAGCTTAATCACTGGAGGAGCCCATGCCCTCCAGCAACAAGGAGGGAAAGAAAGAGACAGAGAGGAAGAGATAAAGAAAAGAGAGGATCCCGGAGTGTGGGAAAGTGAAATGCAGAGATCTAAGAGGAGAGAGAAAGGAGGAAGGAGCGCTGGTGGACTCGCTTTGGTCTGAACAGAGAAACATCAGTGGCAGCGTTTTCCAGTCAGATGTTGGTCAAACTCTGGTCAAAGTTTGAATCGGGTTAAGCTGTTTACAAGACCCTTTGCAAGCCTGCAATTGAATTTGCCATGAAATAACCATTTAAGTGAATAGTGTGGTCCAGTGACAGGGAGGGAGAAGCATGAGCCTTGACACTGACATTCCCTGACTCAAACCATATTCCTGCTTATATGACTGTCAGGAGAATTTTGCGCAGCCAGAATTTCCATCATTTTGATTTATGACAACTTGGGTCCCATTTCTGTATTTTAGGCCATCGTTTCCATCAGTAACAATATGATTGTACTCACCAGGTTAACTGCTGAGATATGGGAATGCGGCATCATAGATAAGAGGAAGTCTGACTGTACAATAAACACAATCAGTGAGTATTAATGTAAGTACTATGTAACCTTTTAAAGATAAAATAAAATAATCTTACTCTTATGAATCAAAAGCTGAATTCATAAGGAATAAAACTCACTCTTGCTCGGTTCAATACACTCAGGCATTTTGCTGCTACAGCCTTACTTGGTCTGGTATGACCAGTAGCTTATGGTGGCTAATGTTAGCTAATCTTAGCAAACTTTAGATAGATATTGCTGTATAACCAAGATTACTTAGTCAGTTTGCTGACTTCATGACGTTTCCCTGCTTGTGTTACTGTTACACTTTGTTTTAGCATTTGTTAGCATTATGTCTCAGTTGCCTCTTGTGGCTAATTGGAGGAGAAAATGAGGGCAAACAGTACAATTATTATCCAAAATGTCTGTTGTAAACATGTTTCATCTTTGACCTTCCATACATGTTGCATGTGTACATTTTTTTTTCCTGTGCAATGTGGAATTAGCAACATTGTGAGGGCATTCACTTTGAGTTTAACCTCAAAATAAGCTAAATAAGACTGACTTTTCTTATAACTTATATGTTAGTTTGACTGCTCATGTCTTTTGCCTTATTGGACTTGGTTGTAGTGATGCTGCTGTGTTCCCAGATCTCAGCAATGACATTTTTTTTACAGGTCAAAACTACAAAAATAAGACACAAGTTTTAATAAGCCAACACTATCCTTTAATTCCAAGCTAAGAAATGACAATCCTGCTCTTTGTGTGGGTGTCACCGCGAGACAGTTCTCAGTGACGAACAACTGAACAGTCTCATCTATTGAAGCTTACAACACCGCAGAAGTCAAATACAGAAGAAACAAAGGTTTGACAATGTGCAACAAAAGGGTCTCAGGTGTATAAATATACAGTACTGTATGTCCTTGTTGCTGTTGATGTGGCACTGTATTGTAAAGCTGTCTTCACTGAACACGGGAAGGAAACAGGAATAACGATGCAACCACACCGATGAGACATAAAAGTGGCAGAGAGTGTAGATGCTCATCTGGTTTTGTTTTTGAATTCTTCTGACATAATTTGTGTATAGATTATTCAGAAAAGATGCATTTCAGTCTGCTAAATAAATGACTGGCAACGACTCTGAAATCTAACCATGGCTATCATGATCAATATAAATACCGTCATGTAATTTAGACCATGAGTACCACCCACCTTCTCTTATTTCCTAGACTGTCACCTTTCTGAACTTTCAGACCTACTTTTAAGTGTACAGAATAATTACAGCGATGCAGGTGAGCTATCTGTCTGGCTCATTAGTAAACACAGGGGTGTCTGGGAGCAATAAGTACCCCAGCCCTTTCCACTTGTCAAAGCATTTTGTGTGAGTGTTTATGTGTGCATGTTTGCTAGAGACAAACAGCAACCAAATTCATGGTAATTAACCACCTGATGAGGACAGTATTATTGGCAATTACCAGGTTTTGCATTATCACAAGTTTTAAATGTGTGTGTGTGTGTGTGTGTATGGGGGGGGGGGGGTGTGGGTGGTTTGTGGGTTCGTACGAATGCATGCAGGTGTGTGTGCAGTATAGAGATAAAAGGGATGTTATCTGAGAATGGAGTCAAGCTGTGCAGAGAAAGTTATGGTCAGAGTCACTTATGCTGTTGGCAAGTAAAGAGGTGCTGAGTCTGGGAGTTCCTTTTCATGTATATACACAACTTGAGAATAGATCTAATCACTGAGTTACAGTAAACAGATCCCAAGTTTGAATCTGATGGCCAGCTGAGCTCTTTTTTTTTTCTGTGGCTGCATGCTGCATCTTCTCCCTGTGTTTTTGTGTGTTTCTCCAGATGCTGCGGTTTCCACTCACAGTATAAACAAATGCAGGTTGGGTGTGGTTACCAGGTCGGTACTGACGACCAAGAATGTAAACTCTCACCAATGTTGCTAAAACCCCCAAAATTCACACAAAAAAATACTGGTGACATGACTTCAATGGCACTGAGGCCTCTATAGCTGCTAAACTTGTATTTATGTATCGTCTTGTTTATAGGATGAGCAGGATAAGCAGTTCAAAAGAGCCAAAATAAGAGTATAACATTTCTTTGCTGAAAGTGAAGAATTAGACACCTTTTATCAAAAGACTCACACCTACAGTACGGTACTTACAGAATATATAATAGGGTAAACCTTTAAGAGCAGCTCTCAAGTGGTCATGTGATTATTTACGTGTACGCTCTGAGCTGGGATAACCAATCAGACACAAGGATTTACCCTACATCTTCCCTGTTGTTCACTTGTTTAAATCCTCATGTATTACTCAGTGACATGTTATTCTGCAAAAACTTTGCAGAAATTTTCATTCTTTAAAAAAGTTTATTTCATTCGTCTGAATCATTAGTATGAGTATCCAGCAGTTAACATGTGAAATTAGCAACAGTATGATACTTTTATTATTAATGAATAGGAATTATATAATAGAAAAAATGGTGGAAACTGAGAAAATAAGAAATCCAAACTGGAGCAGGAAAGGCATTCTGCTGCTGGTAGATGACGCAGATCAGAGAAATCATACAATGAGTAAAATTTAGACAATGAATGAATGGAAAGAGATTGCAACCAAAACCCATGCCAGCTTTATTTATGATGTGCAAGAAAGAACAAAATAAATGAATAGTGTAAAAGCCTATCACATGTTCAAATCAAATACAAATAATGGGCTTAAACTACCCTATTCTGAAATATATTGCTTCTGGTAATGATAATTTGTACAATCATTCCAAAACACAAACACATGTGAGCTCAGCTTTGTGTGTTTGTGCTTTTTATTCTTAAATTTGTGAGCAAAAGTAAAAAAATAAAGATTCCTGCTTTATCTGAGCAGGCTGAGAAATACAAGCCCAGGACTCAATAATGAGTCAAAATGAACTGTGGTGAATGCTGCTGGATACTGTATCTGTGTTAGACAGACACCAGCATATGTGCATCTAGTAGATGTGTGTGCGTGCATGTGTGTGTGTGTGTGTGTGTGGAGCTTCACTTGTTAAGCCTACCTTTCTTCCACTTAAACCAGAGAAAGTGAAAATTACACCAGTAATGCCAACTGTGATCCACTACATCTGCGCTTCACAGCGAGCCCACCAATCCCACCATATGTCTTTAATTACCATCAGTGCTTTACAGAACCTGTTTCACACACACACACACACACGCACACACACACACACACACACACACACACACAAACAGCCTTTTATTACAATGGCCTGCACTTTACTCAGCGAGCATGCGTTAGAATGTTTGCCTCCTCCTCTATGCGTATACGGATGTATGCCTATGTGTGTGTACGGTCTGTACATTTCGTGCGTGATGTTCTGATATGACCTCAGCACTCGTGGGTTCAAATCCCTTACAGTGAAGGCAGGCTATAGAGTGCTCCCTCTGACAGAGGTAATTGGCCACTAGTGACACAACCAGTGCTGCAATTAAGATGAAAACCTAACTCCCTTAAACTGGTGCGCGCACACACAAACTTTTACAGACACACACAACTGCAGACCCTTTTGGGTTGTATGATAAAAAGGCCAATGACATCACAGCAAGACTACGTGGAGGAAAAGTGAAATAAAATCTTTCTAAACTCATTATTTCTATTTTAAATGTGCAGAGTTTTGCATTTGTGGCACAAGCAAAGAGTCCAACATTAAGTCTAAAATATCTGCTTCTTGAGTGCAAAAGCGCAAAAAGGCCATTATGTTGTTATGTAAAGGTCATTATTATTTTTGATGTCTTCCTGTCAATCATCTCTTCAGTGTGTCTTAATCTGTTTGCTTTTGCAGTTTTCGGTTCACTCACCGACATTTTTCAGTGTATTTCAGGAGATATTTGTAATCAACTGTTGTAATTTAAACTTTTTCTCACTCAACCAGCCTTCTTTAGTTCTCCTTCAGTCATCTATCATCTACATTTTTTTTTTTTTTTTGGAATGACTCACAACAATCCCAAGAAAAGTGGTGTAAAGTATTTGTTTTCAATCAAAGTTGGGCATATGGTTATATCAAAGTAACAAGCTAGTAGTTAGATCAGGAGAACTGGCATGTGTTATTTGTACCCACACACGTGTTCAAATAAAACAGAAAGTCTTCTAACTGAACTGCATGCCTGCATGTCTACTGAGGCCAGTGTCAGTGGAGAAACCTGCTATTATAGAGTTATGAGATGTTGTTTCAAAGAAGTCACATAATAAGTGAGAGATGGAATAGTTAACGACAAGATGAATTACACCGTCTCCCTTTAAATAAAAATAATTGATTTAAACTTCACCCTAACCCTCCACCGACTAGATTCTTCTTCTTTATAATTTTATTCTCCCAGATCTTTAAGCCACATCTTGTGGCCTTCAGCAGATGGAGTTTGGCAGAAGTGTAACTAGCCCCTCTCATTTCCTTTGCCAGAAATGTGTGTTCTATTAAGGTTTAAAGTCAATATATGTTTACATATTTATGTTATTAATCACTTTCATCTTTTATATTTAGAGCAGTATATGAATTTAATCTAATCAGTTCTCTGTGTTAGACCTAGACCTTATTAAACACTGTACATTATGCAACAGCACACTTTGTCATTACATACAGTAGAGGAGACTGTTATTACTGATGCTACATTACTGTGCTTCTTGCCTCTGTGTAGTGACACTGAGGCACATGCGGTACATGTTCATCCTCTCAAGTCTACAAAAATAGACTCTTTTTAGTGTCATCTAATGTGCGTACAGGAGGTGACTCTCTGATGATATTTTGTCAGCGACAAACACCAACAAACAACAACACTTATGAAGAGAACTATAGAGCACAATGTGAGAGTACTTGTAAATTGGGAGTGATGGGTCTAATTGATGTGAGAATATACAGCGTTCCCCTCTCTTCTTTCTTTCTCGTAATCCACTAACTCTCTGTTTATGTAGCCCACTTCTCAAATTGCGCGAGGTGCTCGGCTGTGAGCTCTGCCATTTTCTCCTCTGAAATCCTCGACGCGTTCATCCAAGTCCCACACTTCTATCAACACTTCCTCTCCAGCTTGTCAATCTCAACCCTCTGAAGTCCTGGTCCGCGTTTAATATGTTAAATGAACGAGGGGGTTGAGGTAATGTAAGTAATACGGTGTGAGGAGCAATGTTCACAGGCAGTCATGGCATGTACAGCACTGTTTGAATAATGTAATACTTCATGTTTGATAATGTATGGCTATAGATAGGTCTCCACTGCAGCCAAGTATTGATTGTGTTAAGCACATCTACAGTACAGCAAATGATGCGGGTTCATATCCGTCTTTACACAGTGTACTGTATCTCAGTAACCAGATACCTTGTCTGATTACAGAGACCTCAGGGCCACTGCTGCTGCTAATGACATTTATTGATAACTCCAATTCCTGGGCCAATTTAGGCAGGTGTGGTTTCATACTACGGATGTGTGAATGTGTGTGTGTGTGTGTGCATCCGTATATGTGTGTATCTGTTATGTGTCAAAGTGCAAGTAGATTCATGTGCATTGTACCCCTTTTCCCCTCCTCTGGGCATACTAATGAAGAGACGGCCACTCCAGACGTGCAGCGCGTGCCCTACAACAGCTCCCGCAGATTCAGGGGAGAATTTCGATATTAATGATTTATGCTGTATTTGCATACAAACCTAATGCAAACCCACTCCAGATAATCACATTTTGCCAGGTCTGAATTGAGTTTTTCGGACGTCTTTGCTACCCCCACCGTCTCCACCCACCAAATAACAGCGGAACGTGTGGCTCTTGCTCTTCACACTGCGGGTGACCCCCCAACACAAGGGGTTTACAAGTGGACATATAAAGAGGGACTCTAATAGTAGTGCATTTTACTATGAAACAAGTGTGTCTATTTTCTCATCCAAGCTTTACAATGCATTTGGAAATTATTTATTTAATGGCAACTCAAGCAGATCTGGCAGTAGTAACAATAGTAGTAGTGAAAGTAGCCAGAATAATAGCAGTGGTGGATTGGAGTACATTTACTCAAATCCTGTGCTTAAGTAAAACTTTAGGTATTTGGACTTAACTTGAGTGTTTCCATTTCATTCCATTGCTACTTTATATGTCTACATTACATTTTAGAGACATCTCTACTATTTAGTTGACAAAGATATTAATTATAAATCTAATTACAAACATTTTTTTAAAAAAAAGGTCAGTTCATAAGATATGATGCACAGTAATAGATTAAACTATCCAATAGTATGAAAACTAGTTAAAATTAACTCTGCTTTTAACAGCAAAGGAATTAAAATCATGCTTATGTTTTAAGGCATCAGTAATAATAACAATAATAAAATAATATTAAATAATAATAAAATAACTCTCAAAGATACAGAGTTGTATTCTCTGATTCTGAACCCAAATAACACTACACATTGATAACTGGTGACTGGGATGGAGATGGAGTTTGGCAGGTTAAGTTGCCACGCTAAACACTCATATCCAGTGTCCGAAATTAACTTTATGACTCACCGGCCAAGTGGATTGGTAGATGAAAAAAAGACACTGGCCAAGCATATTAATAATAATAAATTTCCTTATTGTGTCACATACACATTCGTTTCAGTACATTTCATTGAGATAATAAGGTATTATGTTGAATACAAACAACAGTGTTTCCGTAAAACAAACATCTCCAAGGATTAAAGTTCTCTGCTGCTACCAAGGGTTTCCGTCGTTTGGGTGGAGAGAGAGAGAGAGAGAGAGGTAAGTGCGGAATATCTAAAAACAGAGCTCAACTTTAGTGAATAGTTCTGAGTGATGGATCAAACATCTGAATTCCACATGATGGAATAACAACCGTAAGATTCAAATTATTGTTGTTGAATGTTCAATCAATGAAAACCAGTTAGACATGCATAAAAAAAACAAAAACACATATGGTGCGGGTGTCTACACTGGATAGAGACAAACATGACTAATTTCCTCCCAGCCATCATGCCAGATATTTTATTACGTGGATATTTTGGTATAAACATTTGCCCGCCAGTGTGATGGATAGTCTTCCGAGATTTACTTGTCAAACAGAAAATCTACCCGCATTTGGCACTTGGCAGGTGTTAATTTCGGACCCTGCTCATATCCGAGCACACCACACGTCTTGAGTTTACTCCTGTTTCCTACGATCTTTTCTATTTTTCTATGCTATCTTCCAGTGCCATCCTAGAGATTTGAATGGTGAATATCTATTGCCAGGAAGTTGGATACATAATAACTTGTTGGGTTTTCTAATTACAATGAATGCCTGACTCAGACTAGGACAAAATAACAACGTGTAAGAAAGGCTTTTGTTCTGCAGAGAAAGCCTTATCTATAAAGGTCAAGCATTCCTAGTTGCAAAGGGAACTGCCCACATCGCATAGCTCGCTTTCACAAGCTTCCTGATTAGACAATAAGAAGGGCATTCTCACACAAAGACATTTCTCTATTAAATGCATATATACATATATATTTATATATTAACCTTGCATGGTGAAAATGTTTTCACGATGTTAAGATATGCAAAGAGACTGGTTCCATGACAACGGATAATATTTTGCCACATGGAAAGGTCAGATGAACACATGTAGCTGCATTCCTGAATTATCAAAGAGGTCACTGTTATTATCAGTTAATGTATGTTCTACTGTACTGTATCTTTATGAATGTGTGCCTGTAAACATAAGATCTAATATTCACAGTAGGAATGTTCCATTCTTTTGTTATACACAGAAAGCAAAGAGTTATCACTGTGGACTATCAGGCTATTGTTAGCTGAGAGACAGGAGTACATTCAATATTGTAAATTAGGTAGCTACAACAAACTGTTCCTGACACTTCATGAATGTAGAAATCAGTTTATGTATTTTAGTTTATTATTATTATTATAATTTTGAGGTCATTAGAATTAAACGTGAGCAATTGCCAACTCATTCACTTGTCAGTTTACAACATCAAGGAGTTGTCATTGATAGGATTTCAGCTAACAGTACCAGGTTTTAATAGTGTTCCTTCTGTATTTTCTGTCTCTGTTGTTGCATAGAAGTGTTCTTAAGCTCAACACCAACTTTGGTTTTTTACTTTCCTCCTTTAGAGACACTTTACCAACCACTCCTAAACTGCAAAAGAGCATAGTAAAAAAAAAAAAAAAAAAAAAGAGAGAGAGAAAAGAAAAAGGACTTCCTTCTTCAGTCTGAAGGAGCGGCTGTAACCTTAGCAGAATCATGAAAGTTGACAGTTCATTTTTCACAGGGTCATAGATCGACGAGTCTTATAAAGTAATGGGCTTTTGGGAGCCGGCTTTATGAAAGCTAAGATAGTTAAGAGACATGTGGAGGAGATGGCACGGGGAGCTGAGGTCCTGCTCTGACTCACCCAGGGTTATTCCCTCCATGCTGAGGAGCGGGAGGGAGGCGCTGCACTCCCAGTAATATAAACGTGTAATAAAGATTAATCTGTTGCTAGTCGCCAGGCTGATAGCTTCTAAACTTGCTTGAAATAAGGCTGAAATCACTTCAGAGCCAATCTCAAGACCTTTAGTGAGTGTCTGAGATTCCTTTGTGGGTGTCAGGGAAAAAATGTATATGTGTTTGTCTTGTGTGTTTAGTGTTCATGTGTATACGGTGGTGGGAAAATTGAATTTGTGTTTAAGACACATGTGTGTCTTCATGATTTTTCATATGTGTGGTTTTCTGATAGTATGTCTGTGACTATATATGTGTGCGTGCTTTACAGCCATTACAGTGCTGGTGGAGATTTAATACACACTCACCAGGTGCATCTGGTCTCTTCATGCCCCCTGTGGGTGCTCCTCCTGCTCCACCTCCCAGGCCGTTGAACGCGGGGAGGTTGTCATTGCTGTAGGCTCTGAGGACAGACAGCATGTTCATCTGCTGCTCTAGGTGGGTCTGCTGCTCAGCCTTCAACAGTCCTGGAGGACCTCCAGGAGAGAGGAGGCCCAGGCCCTGCTGCCAGTGCTTCTCCAGGGGCAAAGCTTGGTTCTGAGTTTGAGGAATGAGAGAAAGTGGTGTCATGGCAGAGGAAGATGTTGCCAAACCAGCCCCGCTCCTCGGGGGAAGAGGGGAGTCATCTTGGAGCTGTTTAGGGTGGTTCTGGAGGTGGTCTGAAACTGGACTTCCTTCTTCCTCTCTCTCCATGTCCATTTGCCCATCCTCATCTCTCTCCTCCTCCTCTTCAGCCACTCTTCTCTCCTCCTCTTCTTCATCAGAGTGATGTTGTTGCTGTCTCTTGGGGGTGGTCGAAGGGGTCTCACTGGCACTGCGCACCCCAGCTTTTACAAGCTCATCATCAGATCCAACCTGGTCCTCCTCAGCGTCTCCACAGGAGCCCCTTTCACCGATCTGGTTATCCCCAGCTGAAGATGCTCCTCCGAACGCCTGGCTGGGTAAGTCAAGACCCTGCTCTGCCGGGGCCATATACCCTTGGAGGCTCTGGAGAGCCCTTGGGGATCCATCATACAATCCACCAAACCGCCTGTAGAAGTCACTCTGGAAGGGGTTGTAGGGCTGGTCCATGTGGTTGTTCCAGCTTAGCTGGCTTTTCTCTCCATCTCTGTCTCCGTCTTTATCAGGGGTCACACCAGACGTCTTGGTGTTGGAGGATGGATGGGTTGAGGTGGTGGGAGAAGCTTCTCCGTGAAGCTCCTTGACTGTATCAGACCGCTGCGATTGGGCTTTACCCAGGTGATTGGCCTGGAGGTGCAAAGCCATGAGCTCCAATGAAGAGGTGGAGAAGGAGCAGAAGAGGCAGCCATGCCAGGCCACATTATCGTGGATGGTGACTGAGGAGCCAGGGAGCGAACCTGATGCAGACTCAGGCCGGACCGACACAGACAGATCCAGCGGTTCATACTGGGACCCAGGCTTGCCTGGCTCTGAATTCTTCTTGGGTTCAACCTTCTCTTCTCTGTCCTGGTCAGCTGAGGTGGCTCGCTTGGCTTTGGGCTCACCATTGTCATGATAGCGCTGGGCCTGGAGCTGGACTGGGCTCTGGTTGTCCTTCATATCTTTCTTCATGGAGCTGAGGACAAAGCTGTCCATAAAGGCCTGGAGAGACCCTTGAAAGTGAACTCCATTTCCCATCATACTTTGGTAGGCCCTGCTTAAATCGGAGAAGCTGGCGGGACTATCTGTCGCTGTTGAGGCCAGGGAGGACGGGCCATCGGCAGTCTTCATGTTCTCAGCTGAGGAGACGGAGTCAAAATGGCGGTCTCCACGCTCCCGCTCACGATCACGGTCATGTGGAGACATAATGCCGGCAGACGCCCACTGATGTGGCAGCAACGGACCTGCCCTGAAGTCTAAGTTGGGAGGCATCCCCTTGAAAACATTACGGAGGACATCTGGGCGGGCAAAGATGCCACCACCGGCCGTCTTCCCATGATCCTCTTTGTGGTCAGAAGAAGGGGTGTGGCCAGAGGATGGGCCTGAGGTGGTGGAGCCATTTTGACGCTCACGGTGGTGGCGCTCCAGGTGGTACTTCAGACTGGCAGACTGGGTGCCAGCATAGTCACAATGAGGGCACCGGTAGGGTTTCTCTCCTGAGAGGCCAAGAAAGAGACAGAGAAACAGAAAGGGAGAGGCAGGGAAAAGAGTGAATAATTAACCTGATTATTAGATTGACTGGATATCAAAACCTATTTATTGGAGCAGGGAATGTGGACCCTAGGGTCATGTAACCTCCCTGAACAAAGAAAATGAGGTCAAATGAGTAGAGCTTACAAAAAAGATATGCATTTCATTAACTACGATAACAAAAGAGAATAGTTTGCAATTGCCTTGACATCAAAACACGTTAAATTCATAACTCCTGTAAAAAGGAGGAGGGAAGAAAGTGAGAAAAATTGTAAAAGAGAGAAAGAAGCAGTTCAGCAAGAAAAAAGAAGCACATCAGAATGAGGAACTACAAAACAAAGTAATAATGAACAAGATCCTGAATTCAACCAACAATCCCCTGTCTCTTCTCTTGTCAGCTCTGCTCCATTTGATGTGTGTTATTGCATGTGTGTGTGTGTATGTGTGTGTGTGTATTGGGAGGGGGGGTGGGGGTATGGGGTAGGCATCTGAATATGGGTCGATCCAGCTCGATCCAGCCCCGCCAAGTGAGCCATCACTCACATCAACACCATAAAAACATTTCACCATATGGTGCTTTCAGTCCACTACAAGAGATAATATTTTCAACTGACAGCAAAACTGTCTCGATGCTATCTGTGTTTGCACAAGCGAGGGCTGGGGCTGAGGGTGCGGCTGGGCCTCTATTTGTGTGTGTTTCTGTGTATCTGTGTATGGGTTTGTGTGTTTATGTGTGTGTTTGTGTGTGTGTATGCCTGCGGTGGGCTCATCATGCCTCTGTTTTGGCCTTGTTTGCTGTCAGGCCTGTGCCTTGGCGATGAGAGTGCAATTTCTCGGACATTCCCTATTTGCAGTTTATCTTGAGAAGCATAAATCAGCCACGGTATAAGATCTCCCCAACCACTGCCACACTGCCCAGCACTGAGAACAAAATATGGATGATACACTCTGATGCAAAAAATAAGTCAATGAGTATTCAAAAACAAAAAAAAAAAAAAGAAAACAAATGTGCAGGCGACATATGTGAACCACATGCTTGTTGTAATGAAGCCCTATGATAAAGAACAATATGATTCACTACAGGATACACAGATCAAAGTGATTTATATTACGGTAAAAGAGGGGTGAATCTATTGTGTAACATTTACATATATTTATTTATGCTGCACATCCATATTCATGAATATTCTTGATAATGGTATAACACCAGCATAATTCTGCCAGAAGTGGATCTTCCATTGGAATGATACTTATGTTGAAATAGAACACATCCTGCTAGCAATTATAATAGGCTTGGAGTCTGAGCCAGATTTGGATTCATTAAACAATGAACAGAGAGGGAAAAATGCTAAGCTTTATTTTTTTTTAAATATATACATATAAAAAGTTCCCAGAGTGGAATTTCTGTTCGAGGGATAACAGTGGCTGTGTGAAGAGAGAAAGGGATTGGTGGGAAAAGGAATAAAAACGGATGTTGTCAAGTGTTATTTGTCTATGTGCACATTTCTATACAGTATACGGCCATAAAATGTTTAGATTATACACATGGAAACCATTTTATAAAAGAAAAAAAGGCATTGTTACGCAAGGCTGGTTTGAATGATTTAAGTCGGGCTGTGTAGTAAATCATGGATATAATTAGCAAATGGCATACTGCTCAAGTAATTTATCATTATTTAGAGGGCACCATTCCAGAAAAAGACTCTGCGATCTGCAGACCTACTGCAGAGCTCTCAAATAAAGGGCCACAAACACCAACTCAATACAATATTGATACAGGAGAGGAAAGAATAGGAGTGTATACAAAAGAAAATAGAAGGTGGAAATGCTGAAGAGAGGAGAGAGAAAGAATAAGAGAGAAGGGAGAAAAAAAAGGGAAAGAGAGTGAGCAGGCGGCTGCGACAGATAGCCCTGACTATAGATAGAAAGACAGTGATTTGATATCTTTTCTCTTACACTAGAGTGGCTATGAAGCATAGAGTATATTTAAAATAAACCACACGAGATGAGCTTTTAACCCAATAAGTGCTTCTCCTGTGAGCTGCCGAACAGAGGCTCAGTGCTGATTTAATAAGGAAACGTCCCTGATGCAAATGATCATTCTCAATTCCTCTAACTGGACAAAATGATATTCTAGGAGCCAAATTAGACAGAAATTAGACTGATCTGATTTTTTTTTTCTTCCTCTGCTTTTTTTTTTTCCTTATAAGAGGTTGTTAATGTTCATGGGGGGAAAATAAAGATTAATGTACCATCTACATATCTAAAATGAGAATGAAAAGCACAGAAGATTGTATGTTTGACAATCCCCTCTGATGTTTACGGAGTAAAGCGAACTGAAAATAAATACAAATGCCCTCAGAGTGTGATCAGTTTATTCCAGTTTTCCATTAAAATTAAGCATTTAAATATATCTGGAGTGAGTGAGACAGACGACAAGTGCGTTTCTACATCTACTTGTGTTTACGTACGTGGTATGTGCACCATTTGAAATATGTGTGAACACATGTTTATGCGTGCGTGTCGGCCTGAGCCTGTGTGTATGTGTGTGTGTGTTTGTGTCTTAGAGGGCCATTTGGACTGGCTAAGACATCTGCTCCATCATACGTCAGGGGCCTGGTGTGACATCTGGGGAATATACTGTATCCTGCCTTGCAACATTACACACAATTTACTGCTAAAGGTCATTATGTACCCGTTAATCCACTTTTAATTGATATCAGCGCAAACAGCACAACCTCCCAGCCACATGACAGATCACTGCCGCCACAAAACCAGGAAATTGCTATTCGGGAGTTAAAAATAGAACAGTAAACTTTTTGCTGTTGTCCTCCTTCACTTTGTTTAACTTCTTTGGAGGTTTTTGTTCCAGACAAAGGTGAATGATAAAAGGGTTAGAAATGCACCACTGCAGCTTTCTTAGCTCTGCCTCTGAGAAAGTAGAGCTCATAAACATCTAAGTGACACCTTTGTGGATATAAATCATCCTTGTCTTGATTGCTGTGCTGGGATCTGCTCCTCCACAGTATGTTTTCACTTCATGTTGCATGTACTGATTTCATCTGGCTTCCTGCGAATTGTGATGGCGCCATAGAAACAAGTAAAGATAAATACCCCAAACCTGTACAGAGGGGCAATTAAAATGGCTTAATAGATATGACATACTGGAAGATGAATTTCCTTTTGGCCGGAAGGATGGAAAAAAAAACACCAGTGGGATGTTTGAGAGGTTGAATACGGGATAGAAGCTGCCTTACATCTGTTTTAAGTATATCTGCTTAAGTTAGTGGTTAGTGTTGAATTGAGAGGGCCTCTGATATTGTCAGGGTTAACAGTTCGATTTTGCCTCAAAGGGGAAAATCACACCATTAGTGGACTATATATACACTCAGGAACTTTTGATAAGTGTGTCCACCCAATGATAAAATAAAGACTGGTATTATTCAATATGTTTCTTATTGTGAGTAAATCCCATGAAAAGAATAAATGTCCATCACTCTTTACTTTCTGACTTCCCTGCCCTGTCTGTGGCAGTCAGCTCTAAGCCCATTGGTTCCTCCTGACATAAATATTAAAAAATTGGATAAAAATATATAATTGCATGTTTGAATGAAATGAAACTCAAGAATTTCCCATAACAGGTATAGTTTTTACTCAAACGTATAAAAAGTGCATTTGTTAGGGACTATTTTCAGCTGTGGATGAATACATATTTGCTATTGAGTATTTACTGTACAGTGCTGTGTGTCTCATTGATGTTTTTTAGTAGTTTTTTAGAAAAACATAGAGCTCCAAGACACAAAGGAATAAGATATATCAGGCTTTGCTTACACAGACAATACTTGTTCGTGGTATCAATTCATTATTGGATTTTCTCATGAGAGAATGTAGAATTTCAACAGCCGCATTTCTAAGTTTGTGCTGAACTGCGCATGCTACTAATACTGTCAGGGTTAATAGTTCATTTGCCTCAGAGGGGGATATTACACCATTAAATGCACAGAATAAGCATTCAAGAACTTATAAAAGTGTTCTCCAAATGGCAAATGTGATACATTAAATTTAGCGGTGTCATCATACTGAGATCAATTAGAAAGAAGGGAGCACTAAGAAAAGAGGAGAAAAGGGAGGAAGGAGGGGGAGAAGAAGTGAGAGGAATGGAGAGGGAGATCACAGGTCCCTCTTGATTCATCCTGATTACAAGGTTAGGTTAAGGTTAAGTGACATGGGCAAGTCCTGTCTCTCCTCTTTCTCTTTCTCCTTCTCTTTGTCTCCCCTTCTCCTCATTTAAAGGTGAGCAGGGACTCTTATTGGTTATGCCGCCCTGCCTGAAGTTATGTGTGGCTATTGTCAAGAGCGAGGACCTTTTTATTTTTTACACACAGCTGCTTACTGCTAAATAGTGCCTTGTCCAGAAGGGGACAATCTGGGCCTCTAATTGCTGTCACTGAAGCCTAGATTCATTATGTGACTTTCCCATTAAAATGTGAGCATTAATTTGTATAATGAAATATCACCCTCTGCAGTGTGTTCATTAGCTGTGGCCCCACACTGTAGCGCCACAGCCGCACAATGTTAGCTACCTAGAAAACTGTGGTTAATTTTGCTAATGGATATTTTCCCACTCACTGTTCAAGAGGAAATTAATACTGTAACATTAGCTCTTTAACTTTTGGAGAAATTTAAATTCACTCCATTTCTTTCAAGCTGGTGTTAGCCTCTCATTAATCTCAGCGTTGCGATGCACAATGCTGCTCCGACCGGCTCGGTAAGCAACTCCATTGTGTCGCTCACATTGCATTAGGATGAAGGGGAGCTCGGCTGTCATCTGTGAATTTCTCTGCATTGTCACCGGAGCACAGAGAAGATCTTTAGCCGCTGTAAAAGTCATCTTGTGGATGTAATCAGGATGTCACAGTGGAGCTGGTATGATTAGGTTATAGGAATGATTTAAAGGCCAGATGTTGGGGATGCATCAAGCTGTTTTTCTCTCCATGTGTAGAAGGCTATGCTAAAGCTGTGCTTAGATGGGCTCACATCCAGGGATACATTCCATTCAAAAAAACAACATCCTCACCAACCTTTCTCACTTTTACTCCAAGGTGTAGATGCATAGAGTGCTCCCCATTAAAACTTAAAGTCTGTGTAAAGCAGTAATAAATATGTGTTCTGAGTTTGTCACACCAAAGACAAATGGGTAATTAATCAGCCAGCCAAATTTGAATGATCGCCAAGTATATAAAATTAGGTTTCAAAAATTATGGAAAAATCAGCAGTATTCTCTGCTCTGAAATGCTGAGGGTGTGTCCACTGAAGGCGCTGAAGGCGCTGAAAGCACGGCCCAAATGACCAGCCTCTGAGTTTACAATATACCAAACTCCTGTATAAAAATACACAATTTAAAATCGGCCTTGTTTGAGGTTTAAGGCAAGCAAAATGATGACAATTTAAAAAATAAAGTAATGTTAGGAGCCACTGTTTAATTCGGCACATATTTTGTCATTAAATGTGGACTTGTTTCAGTAAAAATGAAACTTAAATGACCAGTTAACAAGAGATCCATCACCAATCATCATTATGTTAAATTGTCATTTTTTTCAATGGAGTTCGGCGCACTTCATGTTACTCACTTCTCTGCTGAAAAAAAGCTTTATTGTGGCTGTCACCCTTGGAGCAAAAGCCCCTAACACTGTGCTTTTTGGTGAGGTGCTGCCCAGCACATGCTCTCCAGCCGAAGCTGCTGGCGGATCCACCCGTCAACGGATGCTTCAGCTGGGTTTAAAATAAGTGAAGTGCTAACATTGACTGAAAATGTCCCCATTCACCAGTAACAGCAGATTATCCGAAGCAAATCCAAGTTGACTCTGGTGAAAGTTCGTAAAACTACCTGATGTAAAAATAGTAACTATGAGTATGTGCTTTCTAGTGTTTTTATAGTGGGGGAGGGGTCATGCTAGTCACCCCTCTACGTCACCATTTCAAGCCCACCCAAAAAATCCTTGACATAGAAATGGTGAAAAACAGTTTAACGCTCTAACTCCACAAGTCAGTACTACATAATTCACAGTCTTATCACGTTTCCAGCAATTATTTTCTAACATGTATAATGTGTTTAAAAAGAAATCTGTGATTTTCCTTTACACAGACTTTAATGCACTGTATATCCGCCATCGGACTGGAGAAGTGTAAAATATGCTGTGTGGATGAAATTAGATGGACCTACTTGTCTGTGTGTGTTTTGTCAAACGAGTTAACGCCAGGCCTAGGGTGAGGCCTCAGCTTCCTCTAAGATGAAATACGCCCCTCATGGGGATCCTTACTGTACCACTCAAAGCAGGCATAACTCAGCTCTCTCAACGCCAGATAACAGATGCCCCCGAAACCACCACCAGCACACTCAGGCATACACATCAACACACACAGAGTACTGTAGTGTAGCTGGGGATGGCCTGCCTGTGACCTGGATGTGCTATTTAACACAGGGATCCTAATTATGTGAGTACACAGCAGACGTATTAGCATGCTCTACAGCTTTTTCCTCTTATTCCTTTCCAGATCTGAGGTACAGTATGTGCCTCTTATTAAGGCAAGCAGAAGGGGGTTACAGTACGGGTGGTCTCTCATTCTGCCTTTTAAGTGCATGGAGAAGAAGGGGGAAAAAAGCAAGGGAGAGTTAGACAGAAAAGGAGAATAAGAAGAAAAGCGAGCATTGATTTTTCTCAGCTGTAAGGGATTTCCATTTTCAGTTGTGAGTGTTTTAGCCTCAGCGTCTCTACTGGCACTCAAGGATTACTTAGTTGTGAAGTGTAGAAACTGACAAAAAGGTCAGGACGGTCGGACTCAGCTTTTCAAGAACATCTTGAGGAATTAAGGGGTACAAATCTCTGATTGGCAGAAAGGGGAAATTACTCTAAGTCATGAAATAGCTTCCTTTTTTCTGTATTTTGGTTCCCATGATTGTGATGGGCCCAGTGATGGTCTGGTGGCAAAAATCAATTATATTTTCAGAAAAGCATAGCGGTTGCTTATTTGACTGAATTCATGTGGCCAAACAAAGGCTTCAGAAGGTTTGGTAGTGTTTTGATATACTACAAGAAAAACCCTAAAGACACCTCTGAAAGTATAATAAAACATATTAAAGCCTCTACCTGTGAGTTCCAGGTATTCAGCTGCACTCCAACCTAAGTAATTAAACCATGGTCACCATCTTAGTTTAGTACGTTATGCTATGATATGTGTGGTATGCTAACACTTGCCAATTACCACAAATCATAACATACTGGATCTGATTATGGTATTGTATAAAAAGTCAGGGGATCATCAAAGTTATTGCAATTACTCATGTGGGTTACATGTGTGTACCAAATTTAATGACAATCCATCCAATAGTTATTGAGACATTTCCCGCATGTTAACCTCATAGGGGCACTAGAGGAAAAGTCTGAGGATCACTGGAATCCGAAAGAATCATCTTCTGGGGGCCAAGAACTGTGTTGAGATATGACATTGAAAAAGGGTAAACTTTGACCTGCTGGTGGTGCTAGATAAAGTCAGGAGATCACCAAAGTTATAGAGATTCATCCTCTGGGCACCATGCGTATTTGTACCAAATTTCATGACAATACATCTGATTGTTAGTGAGGATTAGAGGATCACCAGAGTCAGTAAGATTCATCCTCTAAGGAATGTGAATGTTTCCTAATTTTATGGCAATCCATCCAGTAGTTGTTGAGATATTTCAGTGTGGACTGACATAGAGTCACCCAGCTAGCATTAAAATGTCAAACATTCTCCAGTTCCAGCTTCTGAAATGTACTGATTTGCTGCTTTTCTCTGTTTTATATCACTGTGAAATGAAAATCATTTGCTTTTTGACCGTTGGTCGAACATATCTATTTTAAGATGTCACCTTGGGGTCTGTGAAATTGTAAGGGGTATTTTACACAATTTTCTTGCCCAACAATTAATCAATTTATCAATAAAACTGTTTAAATATAATCTGACTCCCCAAAACTTAAAAGTGTCTAAACATCACAATTTGCTCTTTCCAGTCTAGAAACATTAACTTCCAGTGAGATGAACTGGGAGGAGGGGAATCACCTTACAAACCTACACTTCACACACCAGGCCCACCAGCTAGAACCAGCTGTCCTTGTTCTAAGGTGTCCTCTGTGTGGTCTAGTTGTGACTTTAACCTGGATAGTCAGTGGGGCGTTTGTACCTTGCAGAGGGTTACAACCCTGGCTACAGTCCACAGTCTACATCATTACTCTGACTGGAGCCTTAACCTCCCAGCAACAACAAGCGGACAGGTTATCACAGAGCTACCTGAGCCCTGCTTGGTGAGATGTATGGGCAGAGAGAGTACAAAGCAGAGGGCCAGGATGCTTGACTGAAAAATAGAACTAAATCTTTTGGGCACACCATCTCACGCATATCCCTAAACTGTGGATAGGCTGGCTTTGTTTTGGCTTGAAAGTTATTGAGAGTTAGCGAGTGTGAAATTGCCCTCTGAGTGATGTCATCGTAGGACACTGAACCCTTGTTGTGTTAATTAGAGCTCAATGAAATGATGAGTACGAAAAAAAAAGAGTAACAAGGGCCTTAGGCCTCAATGAGAGACACTGTTAGGAAACACAGATTCCTACTTGTGAATACTTTTGTTTTTATGTTAATTTAAAGAAAAGGCATTGCAATCAACTATCTAATAAAATTACAAAGAAAATACCTCTATAATTATAGTGAGTGGACTAAACAGAGTTATGAGTCTGAGGTGAGAATGATGTTTTCCTGATGAACTTGGATGACTGGGTTCTTATGTTATTGCTTTTTTCAGGACATTGTGATGCTGTGATTTGGAAACTGTGACCAGCTGTTCTTTCTTACTTGCATGCTTTCACTCTTATCTAATATCAAGAAACGTATCTTAGCATATTACTTTGTAGTCTGGCATCAGAATAAATTCAGATTAAGGCCCTCCTAGAGACGACCAATGCTGTATTCATCAATTAAAAATGAATATGCAATCAATTAATCTGCATCATATCCATCATATCAGAGGCAGATTGATTCCAATATTGGATTAGACCAATATTCATACACCAATATATCAGTCTAACCCCAGAAGGGATGTCAGTACAACTAGTCAAGTAAATTTTGCATGGAGTGCAATAAATGTTTCATTGCTGGAGAAAAGCACTCCCTGCCTGCACTCGGCCGAGGGGAAAGTGATATCCGTGGATGTACTGACCTGTGTGTATCCGCAGGTGGACTTTGAGATGATGGGAAGTGCGGAAGGACTTGCCACAGTAAGGGCAATCCTTGGAGGACGAAGCCAGACTCCGTTCACGATGCTGGGACAGAGACGGCTGAACGCTCCCCGCTGCCTTCCCCAGGTCCTCCCCAACATCTGGAGTGCACACAGAGACAACACAAGGAGGGAGAGACAAAATGGAAGGTGTGTTGAGTGTCACTTCAAACCAGCCCTCCACACATCACAACACAACACTTTTTTTTTTTCCCCCCCTCTTTCTCCTCTGTCTGTTTCTCATTGTCCCTCTTTTCCCTCGCTCAAATGTGCGAACACCACACAAAGTCAAACGCATCAAACGGGTTCACGGGCCGTGCTATTTTCCTCTCTGACAGAACGCTGACAGTTCATAAGCTTTTCAGTTTCTTTAGAAACACCACAGTCCTGAGATACTACACACCCCCCCCCCACCCTCAACCCCCAACTCAAACACACACACACCCTCAGCACCACCTCCGCCTCTCCTTTCTGCTCCTGTTTTTCTTTTTTTTTTTTGTCCTCACTATCATCATCCTTCCTAGCAAGCATATGCTGGATTGCAGTGAAAATTAACAATGCAAAATAACAGAAAGAGAAAGAAAGAAAGAAGAAAAAAAGAGAGACACTGCAGATTTGGCTGTGTCAGCATCGCAGGATCTCCTCGCGTCTCTCCCTGCGACCTGATTTTGACAGGTAGCTGTCAGAGATATGATAGGGTGATAACGGTTTTGACCCCGCCCTCCGCCACTTCCTCTGCGCAGCGAAAAACGATGACGCACAATTTAGTGCAACAGCAGTCTGTTATCAACACAATCACCTTCTGAATACGAATCTAAGGATGAGTGATGACAACCTGGGAATGTGTTGACAGCAGCATAATCTGAGGTGAGGGTGTCATCATCAGATTGTACACGCTGGCCTCGTTGTACGGATAGTTAAGAGCCTGTGATGTGCTGACAGTCATGAGATTGCATGATGAGAGTGCAGAGTTTAAAGGCCTGAGCAACACAGTTAAGTTCAAAACACGGGAACAAAAAGGGAAAAAAAAGAAGAACTTGAAAGAAACAAAAAGGAATACACAATAGATGCTTGATATGTCTTGTATCTTGAAGCTGTTAAATTAAAATATCTGTACTAGTTCCACCAGCGTTTGATGGACGTCACTGCGCAGGAGGTTCAACATCAACCCACACAGCACAGAACTGTCATGACAGATTCATGGATTTTATAGCAAAGTAAAAATTCATATGAAAACATTGTTTCATCTTTTTTTAAATTTTTTTTATGTGTGTGTTTTTGTGCAAGCTGCCGTGTCTATATTAACATTTATTTATCTAAAATGTTTAAGCATAAAGGAGCTGGACAGGGTGAGATGTCATGAACTTTGTGGTCATGAGCAGAAATAACATCTTTTTCGCTGAGGTTTAAAAGACAGATGATGTTAACATCATGGCTGTATTTCATCAGAAACATACTGTATAAACGGAGATTGTGGCCTCCATGGTAAAAAAAAAAAAAAAAAACTTAGCATGTCAGTATGTGCATGACCCAAAGAAGCACAAATATAGTTGAAAATGTTCATTTTCTCTGCCCCAATCACTTGGTATGTGCGTGGGGCGACGGGAGAGGGCAGAAAGAAAGAAACAGAATCAAAATCGAGCAACCCACTTAGGCAACCCCGCCACACAATAAGGAGCATTTTTTAATAGTAGCCTAATCTTTTCTTTTCTGCCGCTCCCCACCCCCTCTTCTGTTGGGGAGTCAAATAAGGTTTACAGAATGGAAAGACCCAAGTCAGCAAGTCCTCTTCCACACTGACACTAAACACACGACTCCATTCAGCAGCGCTGCTATCAGGCTGAAGGCTATTTATCACAACTGAAACTGAAAGGCAACCTAAATGCAAGTCTGTGACAATACACAGATACAAAATACCAGCTGCTTCTACTTGGGCTTGGCAACTGTGTGGTTTAATTCTGTACGCTAGCGAGGAAAAAGAAGCTGGGAGACAGTTCAATTTTAAAAGCAGATGTTAAAATGTGGATCTTGGTTTAAGATTATCTTGCTTTTCACACAATTTTAATCAATATGTGATATTACGGAGGGAGAGAGCGAGTAAAAGAAGTGGAAAGAAGGGGAATGGAAAAAGAAAATAGGCAAGGAAACAGCAGGGCATTCGACAAGGTTGTCCATTATTTCCACTTGTATAGTGATAGGGATGGATGTTTGCTCCCTCCAAAAATTAAAAAAAAAGACATTTAATGAAATTTGTTAGGCTCAGCTACATCTGTCTTAAAATATTAATTAAAATGTTTCATTATTTTTGGCAAAACCCCATGATACTAATTTAGATTCACTTAAAAAAATAATGCTACATTTGCAAGGAAATTCTTTATATCATGAAGGATATTGTGTCTTTTATCATAGGACACACTGGCTACTGAAGCTCCATGCATATTATACTAAACACAAATTGTATGTAAAATATCACAGGTGAAAATATAATTTCCTGAATAATTTCAGGACTGTGTGAACACATCAACTGCGTCCCCCAACCCATTAATTTGCATTTTCATTTGACTGCATGTAAAAAAAAAAAAAAAAAAGGCCTGTAGACAGAAAATAAATAAATAAAGAGAATACAATTCCCCCAGTGCTTGGTCCAGGGCTGCACCATACTGTAGCCATAGTCGCCTCCTCACAAACATATTTCGAGCGGTCTACTGTACAGATCCCTTTTTGGCAAAGATTCCCCAGATCGTGTAACAGACACTGGCCCACCTGCCTGCCCCAGATGGGGCTAAAATTAAAAAATCCAAAACACAGCTTAGAAGCAGGACAAACACCAGACCACACTCCCAAACACACACACACACACACACACACACACACACACACACATAAAATCTCTGCATGTCTGTCTCTCCGTCTCTCTCTGTCACACACACACACACACACACACACACATGTCCTTGTGTGTCAGGGTTAATAGTGCTCCTGTAAGAGGAAGACACACTACTGAGAGGATGAGAGTGTGCTCTCCTGGCATGTAACAGCCCTTCAATAATAAATGGGCTTCACACATTCCCACACACACACACACACACATAGTACACACTACAAAGAAAGGTAAAACAGAACTTCCTTGCTTTTCTTGTGAGTGTGCGTGAGTGTGTATGTACGCACGCGCCTATAGGTGTGCGCACACATGTGGGAATGCACGTCATTCCCAGGCACTAGCCGTGTGTCCAGCATGCTTGCCTTTAATCAGTTGACTGATCCACAGCTTTTAATGCGGCTGTTCCAATTACTGTAAAAGTCATCCTGCTCCATATAACCACAAATATTGACACTTTATTGCACAACACATTTATGACATTTTGAAGGTCACCCCGTATATTAGGCGTCATCGTTCACAGCTGGGTGTGTGATGTGGGGAGAGACTCTCGATCGCCTGTTGACACCCAGCCGTAACTATCCTCTAGTATTGATTTTTGTTCTCCAGCCTCAATCTTTTTTTATGCAAAGAGGATTCACTGTAGGAGACGCAACATTAAAGTGTCACAGGTGAGCCTTTGGCTTTATATATACAAGCCTGTAAAGGCCAGATACTATAACTCTTTCACTTTGCTCTTACTATTATAAAATTAAAGAAGGCCTGACATCTTTGTACTCATATTCAGAATGTTAAAGACAATTTCCTTGTTGAAAAATTGAAAAACATTAAGAATTTAGTGTTTCAAAAAGAGGAATAACAGGCATTAATCAACCATTTGGGTCACTAAAACATCCACTAATAAAAATCCTGGATGCATCACTTCCTACAACTAAAGAAATTATCGATTAAACTTATTTGAAATCGAACAAATGAATAAAATGTGTCCCTGAAACAAAATCATAACAGATTTTCAGTTGTTTTTGTTCTGTAACCGTTGCAGGGGAAGATCAACCATTCTGACTGGAGTTTTCTGGATTTTTCATATTTCTTATTTTAAAATAAGATCATTATTTACAAGCCAATTTGTTACCAGTGTCAAAGGCCCATGCTGAGTTGATATGTTTTGTTTTTTTCAGACAAACCTCATTGTTTTCTCTCCCTACAAAAGATCACAATTCATACGAAGAACAAAACCACTAAAGAGAATGAAACATTTCAACCACTACTACTTCTTTTTCTCCCAATCCTCCCATCAATCTCAAACATTCAAACGCTTTTAATCTACCGCCTATGACCGCCTCGCTCGTCTCTAAAAAACATGACAAACGCAGAGCTGTGACTGTGCTAGTACAAGAATATCACAGAGGGGAAAAGAGAGAGAGAGAGAGAAATACATGTATAATTCAGCTGTATCTGATCTGAGACCAGCTCCTCTCCCCTCTGCCTTTACTGGTGTCACAGCAGCGTAATGGAACATGCCAGAACAAAGGCTCTGAGATCAGATTGGAGCAGAGTTGAGCAGGCCATCTGGGAGGCAGGCTGAGTATCAGTCACTCTGCCTGCTGTCTGCTGCACTCACACTCATGTACACACACTTCCCCTCTGACTAACTGTGTGCGAGCGCGCAACTGTGTGTGTAAGTGTGTGTGTGTGTGTGTGTGTGACACCTCCCTCCCTTCCCACCGCACGTCACCAGGATCTCGCAACGGAGCGACCGATGCATCGCCACCGCGGGGATACGCCACCAGGGCAGCCTCCGTGACTGACTGACAAATATATAAATTGATAAGGATCTTTCTGTTTTCGTGTGTGTGTCTGTGTGTTTGTGTGTGTGCATGTGTGTGTGTGTGTGTTGGTGCCCCCAGGGATAGGGCACACAGCCTTCTCCTTTACAGCGACCACACCCAGTTCCCATTAATGGAGGAGGATAAAAAAAAAAGAAAAGAAATCATCAACAACAACAGCAAAAAATAAACAGCAAAGCCAATGATTGTGTGTGTGTATATGGTGCCGGGGGTGCAGGTTGGGGAGGGAGTGTGTGTGTGTGTGTGTGTGTGTGTATGGAGGGGGGTGTGGGGAGGGTTGGCAGTTCTTTAATGGTGCTCTTTCAATCACACTTTGCACTCTAAACGTTCTGTGGTTTTGATTAGTATGATATCACTTTCAGGAAATAAAACTAGGGGGGAAAAAAGCACATCAGTCATAAAAACACAAGATGTTTTGCTTCTTGCTCGGCCATTATTCTAATGCGTCACGTGACTCCCGTCGAAGCCCGCTGGCCTCTCCCCGTAGCCAAATAACTGATTGGGAGGGGGGGGGGGGGGGATGGGGGGGAGGAGGGAGGGAGAGATTGACGGAAACAGTTTGAAAAGGGGAAAGATATTAAGAGAGATTGGGTGAGAGGGAGGGAGGGAGGGAGGGAGGGAGGGAGGAGAGAGAGAGAGAGAAAGAGTAAAATGTGATGACATCATATGAAAGGCATTAGGCTTTTAAAAATGCGCCCGGGGGGACTTGATTTCCTTACACCAGAGCAACACAACACCATCCGGCCTGATGCTCGCTTGCTCTCCCTCTCTCTCTCTCTCTCTCTCTCTCTCTCACACACACACACACACACACACACACACACACAAACACACCTCCCAGCACCCCCTTCTCCTCTCATTCTTTTTTTGATTTGGACCACTGCCATCTTTGTGAGCGTCTGGTTCATGCGAGTTAATCAATTTGAGGTTTAGTTACACTGCTGATGCTAGCATTCCAGCCACTGCTAGAACGTAATCTGAACTCACAGAATTTATTAACCAAACACCAATTATCATTAAACACCACTGCATTATCCCCCTCCTTTTACTACCTGACAAGGACTACTTAATGAAATTTTAGATTAAAGTTATTTGGTCCGTGATTTATGGGCATTGAGAAAGTCCTAATGCAAGACTCTCTTAGTGTGCAGATGCTTTTGGGGTTTTTTTTTCCCCCTATGGGAGTACACCAGGGATCTGAGAAGTCTCCAAGGTATTACAACAACCAGGTCTAGACCAAGAAGAAGAAGAAGACGAAAGGCGGGGGGGGGGACCAGAAAAGAGCAACTGTGCTCCAAATTCTACACGGCATCCTCACCTCATACTTGTTGTTTTATTACTGACCCCATCAAGCGACAGAAATAAGACCAAAGCCCAAATAAATTGCGAGATGAAAAAAGACAAACGGGAAATAAAAAATAAAGGGAATGCAAGTCGTTGTTTACCCCTGCAATGTTTGTGAAATGAAAACAGCAGCAGAATGTGTTACATATAAGGCGGTGGGGTAAACAGGGGCACCAGATGTTCTTTGATGTTAATAATGGCATTTATTATTAATATTAATTAGACCGCATTCAGCAATACATTTGGGCCATTTCCAAGTCAATTAAGCAAAATGGCATTCGGGAGATGTTGAAACGACATTTTAAGGCAGGTGTTCAGCAGTCCCCTAATAAAACATTTTTGCAGCTCCTGAAAAACAACCCATTTTGAGGCAGATTTTATTTATTTTCTCTTTGTTTGCTCTTCCTCAGTATTTCTCTCTCCTGTTGTGAGCGTTACAGTTGCGACCGTATCTCTAAAAAAACATATTGAGGGATCGCTTCTAGATTAAGTATGCATTATTTAATTAAAACATACAGTATGTGGTGATTCTGATAATGCGCATGTGTTTGCGTCCACGCCCCGGCAAATATGTCCACCCAGACTGAGGGGTGGCGGAGGGGGTTAATCCAGATAGAAAATCATGATTATGAACATCATGATGATAATAAAAAAAAAAGAATACTTTGAGGATTACAGACCGCAGTTGTCCAAATGGCCGCTTCATGCGGGAAGACAAACCCAAACAAATTCACTTTTAGCGCCAAATGTTTTTTATCTGCGAGGCCCAATCCACATAGTCGAGTGCGCCAACACACCCTTATACCACGACACAGGGTTCCTAGCGCTGTAGCTACCAGCAGATACCAGTTCCACCAAATCTAATTAGACAACACAAGCCAGAGGCCTCACACCAGGGGGTGTCTTGTCTATATAATCTAAATAATCCCTGGCTATATGTGTAAGGATAAAAAAACACACCCCTTCTAAAGCTCTATTCAATTTAATCTAGACCTCTGAATAGGGTCTTGCCACACCTCTCGGACCCAGTGTGTGTGTGTGTGTTTATGTGTGAGCGCGCTCATAGCCCTTGCTTTTGGCAGCAGGCCCCTTTTTTTCAAAGCTGGTGGAGGCAGCAGCCTTACAATGGTACATTAACAATCTGTGCGTTCATTTATCAGTGTGTGCGATTTGGACTCTCCGTTCATGGCGCGCTGCACTTTTCACGGCTGAAAATTAATGAACAAGCCTCCCCTCGCAACAAACATGCACCTGTGCCGCAGAGATGCTAATCACAAACATTTATATTTATTAGTGAACGCCTGCACTAAAACTGGAGTTGTGGAGGAGAGGAGGAAAAAAAAAAAAAAGAGGAAGAAAGGATGAGGGGGGGAAAAAAAACAGGAGGATAGATAGTTCTCTTTTTTTAACCTGGGTGATGAAAGGGTAGCGGGTTTCCGCTGTGTAGAATTGTGTTAAAGCTATTTGTTTGAAGCACTTTCTTGAATGAAAGGGGGATGTGGGAGTGCAGGATATCTATTCAGGGAGTGTGATCTTCATGCTGTGAAGATTATTTCTCCAAAACTATCGGTTGAAGGGCATTGCCGCAAGAAAAACACCTAGTGTGCTTATTCTAAATGTGCATCCGAAAATACAAGCCGATGCCTTCCAAAATCACACGGGTTTCTGAAGGGAGGAGAACCTCGGTCGCTCTCGCTATACAGGTGGAAATGACGGACAGCCTCGGCAAACGCTCCTCTGTTTAGGATGCTTTTCCTCGCCTCCATTCCTCTTTCCACTTCTCTCATTCTCATCTCCCTCCCCCCCTCCTCCTCCCCCCCTCTCTCCTCCTCCTCCTCCTCCTCCTCCCCCCTCTCAGACTGACAGAAGGTGGCTCTCCCTCTCAGTAAAGGCTATGCCTCTGCCCGGCTAGGGGAAGAGGAATGGTGCCATAAGTTTCTCCCTGGCACCGGCCCACCTTTGTTTTCCCCCCTCCTCAAGTCTGTTTCAGGCTTCAAAGAGCATTGGAAAAAGACACACACACACACACACACACACACACACACACACACACACACACACGCACATACAAATGTCTGAGGGAGCACTGATGTCTCACTAACTTTATCATTCTAGCAGGGTGATCATAGCCCCGTTGAGAGGCTGTGGATGATGCTTGAGTGTGTATGAGGGTGTGTGTGTGTGTGTGTGTGTGTGTGCATGTGCGTTTATCTGTGTGTTGTCCACCACTGTCTGCATGTATGCATGAGAGCACAAAAGGCAGATGGGGACAGAGGTGGGTGTCTTTTAGGACACGAAGACAAGAGCAATTACTAATGTGTTTGTCTGCACGTTTGTGTACACACACACTTGCCAGTGTATGTGTGTGTGTGTGTGTGTGTGTATGTGTGTGTGAGTGTGTGTAGTGCTATAATAATCAGGGTGTATATTCATCATGCCCCCTCTCAGTCTGTGTTGGCAGGAAGTGGTGTGGTTACCATTAGTGAAGGATGACTAGGTCCCTGTCTCTTTTACTGGGATACTGCTGGCTTTCTATGGATAGAGAAATGAAAGGAAATGAAATGAAATGGAAAGAAAGGAAAGGAAAGGAAAGGAATCGAAAGGAAAGGAAAGGAGAGGAGAGGAAAGGAAAGGAAAGGAATTAAGACAAAATATTGGATAGATGAGATGATGAGAAATTAGGAGAGGAAAAAAGAATAGATGAAGGGGGGAAGGTGGAAAGGACATGGCAGGAGATAAGGAAAGGAAGGAAAAGGAAAAATGCAAAACAACACAAACAGAATAGAAACTAAAGGGGAAAAAACATTGGAAGAAATGGAAGAAAATCAAAACAAAACAAAACAAAAGGATATAGAAAGAAAAAGAAGTGAAAAGATGACAAAATTAGAAAACAGGAGCAAGAAAAAACAGAAAAGTAGCAAAGCACATGATAATAGAAAAGGAGAGGAAAAGAAAAGGAGAGAAAAGGAAAGGAATTTAGACAGGAGAAGTGAAAAGGTAAGAAGATGATAAAGGAAGAGAGGGAAGAAAAGGAAAAGGGCATCACAGGACATTTGGAAAGAAAAGGAAAAGAAAAGAAAGTTAAACAAAACAAGAACATATAAGGAAACTTTGACAGAAGAAAAGGAATGAGGAAAGAGAGGGAAGAAAGGGGAAAAGAAATGAAAAGAAAGGAAAAAAGAACAAGTTCACACTACCAAAAAGCTCTTTTTGCTATACCGTATGTATAGATTCTCATGTAAAGATGACAACCACCCTGTTGCTCTGCCCCTTTAACGCTGAATAAAGTACAACTCCTCCCTAAGCCACCATTGATTTCCTATTCATTCCTGTGCATGCTAAATCAACAGCAAGCACAATAGGCCAATCATCAACCTCAGCTACAGTACCACCACTTCTATCCCACCCTCAATCCACCTGGCACTGGTCTCAAGTCTATACTGTACGTGGCATCAATGCTCTGCACACCGCAGCCATTAGTGGCGTTATTCTCCATCAATGAAAATGAATCAATTAAGCCTCATTAAGGGTGCATATTAAGGTGGAGTAATTATCGGGTGGGGAATGTACAGTGATCGATAGCTCGGGAGCATAAATGTGCACTTAAAGACATATATTACCACAAGGGGCGATGAACACTTTTAACAAGGCCACTGTGGTGGGGGAGCTAAAGTGGGTAAATCTGTTTCACGCCATGCATATATACTGTGTGTGTGTGTGTGTGTGTGGGCGAGAGAGGGAGAGACTATCGCTCCCACCGTAGCCTGGTCAGGCTGTAAATCCAAGGACCAAGGACGCGTCCCGTTTTCCTCTTCTATGAACTTGTCCAGTGTCTCAGAAAATGAAATAAAAAGATTTATACTGCAGCTGCAAACACCCCGCCTGTGTGTGCATGTATCCATGTGTGTGTGTGTCTCTGTGTGTGTGTGTGCATTGGTGCGTGGACATGAGACAATGACCACAAGAGATAGAGCCACACTTTAAGAATAAATGAGAGAAAGGTCCCGGTTTTAGGGAAGGGAGGGGTGTTTTTAAAATGCTACAGGCCTTCACCCTCTGGCCACCGGCACACACACACACACACACACACACACACACATTTACATGCATAAAGTAACACACACACACACACACAATCCCATGCATAACGCCTATTAAAGAGCACGCTCTGTCCCAGTCGCATAATTTTAATTTGTTATGAAGGTCATTGACAGCAAGTAATAATCACCATTGGGGATCTAACAATTTGCCATTTCGGAACATTGAGGCACTGATGACTCAACTATTAATAGACTGAAGCCCCCCCCCCCCCCCCCCTTCAACCCCCCTCATCCCCCCTCCTGCCTCTACACCCCCTGTCCTGTTAAATGACTAAAAACTATTCCAGTATTTTTTTTACACCCATACCCCACACACACATATGCCTGCAAATGCCCATATGTCTTTATCCCATTCATCTTTTTTTTTATCAGCGGAGGGATATATGACATTTGGAAGCAAATTAATGGGAAGCCTAAAAGAAGCCCGCCAAGGGGGTATCTCCTGGAAACAGAATTACATTGTAAGAGAGAAAAAGTAAGAAGACAGCTTTTTAATTCTCCTTTTTGTTCCTACACTTTATGCTTTTACAATCATTTCTTGCGTGAAGTCGTCGCCGGGGCTGCCTGTGCTGAGCTGATGAATTGTTAAGCATCCCCCCCCCCCCCCCCCCCCCTTTTTTTTTTTTTTACAAACAAACACGCAAAGAGACACAATGACAAGTTTTATTATAGACCAACTCATTTAGTCTCCGCTTTAGCATCACCCAAACCATTCAGACGTATGTGTCTGGCATTTGTCGCCAAACAAATAAGTCCGAGCTTAAGCTATTTTTATCAAGCGCGAGAGCATTTGTTCTTTTTAAGTGATCGTCAGCGTTTGGGGCGCATAGAATGGGAGTTGGAATCCTTTATCTTTCAGAGGCTCAACAACTCAAGACTAATTACAAATTAATCTGGATCTGGATATCTGCAATGAGAGGGCCCCAATAAGAACTGTGGTGTGCTAAGAGGAACTATCTGTTATATATTTATAGGGGGAGCTCAACACATGGAGAGGGGAGAGGCAGGCCGGAGATGGAGGCGGCCAAAACCCAAAAGAGACAGTAGCACATAATTGCCTGCTTTCTATATCCAAGTAGCCACATCAAGGCTGCGGATTGTGGATATTAATAATTGATCATTAGCTTGATAGGGCAGAGCGTGCTCAAGTTTTTAGCGGCGGAAGTTTGATGGTCGTTTTAGGTCTCTCCTCAGGGCCTCCAGCACTGCCACTGTACTTGTGGAGAAGGTCAAGTGGGCTCATTGTTGTAAATGAAACACTACTGCCTTAAACAAAAGGAAGTCATATCAATATAATCTGTTGTGTATTTAACTATATCGTGTGTTTCAATGTTGTCTTTTCAATTTTCTTGTTTTCTAAGAGCCTGCAGGGACATTTTAGCCATAAAATCCACATGATGGATCCGGATTTAGAGTGAATTTCATACTTAACAGTGCAGTTAAAACATCACTCTTCTTTATGATAGCTGTATCGACGTATTGAAGTATGATCGAGTCAGATGTTACTGTAACATACTGTAAGATGAGATCCGTGGAGAGGAAGGCTCACATAACATGCGCAACACTAAAACGCACACACAGAGACACTCACTCGCTGTGTATGTGTGTGGGTTCAATGTTGTTTGGTGCTGGACAAGTTCCCACATTGTCTCATGAAGATATTTCTGGTAAAACTCATTTAACTTCGAAAAACATTGATGGTAAATGATCAGGTTTCAAAGAACAGTTTGTTTAGAGCTGCTATTTTGCAGACCGACTCATTAGAACAGAATACCTTGCAGCCATAAAATAGTTTGTTTCTGTATTTTAAAAAAATGTGCTGTTATGGTGGCATTTTAGACCCTTGCTCCTTTAATCTACTGTACATGCACTGGATTCAACGAGTGTGGGCCCTTTTTTTTTCTTGTGGTTGTCTAAGTTGTGGCTACACAAAAAGAAGTAAATTCTTACACTTGATCACAGAATAACTCTAGGAATGCACTGAGTGTTTGACTCGAGACTGTGGTGGGTGCTGGTTAACTTCCTGCTGGGGAAATAGGCTTTGATTTGCTGCCTGGTAGCTGGGGTATGTCGCTCTCTATTACTCACTCTGTCTCTACAGCTAGTGTACTCTGTACTCCCCCAGTCCCATGGTAGGGAACCTCTGGGCACCTTGACTGTCGTTTAACTGCTTGTGGCACGAGGCAGCTGAGGAAATGGGTCATTAAATCCAACTAGCTGGGGCCAGCCCCCCCAGTGCCCCAGATCTGTTTCCAATCAGATAGCCTTCTTTTACAGGAGAGACAGAAAGAAGCTCAGCAAAGCAGCCCAAAGCAGACATTAGTGTCATTGCAGCCGACACTACTAATAGCAGCAGCTTACATGGACCGGGTTTTTTATTTGTTTATTAATGTATAGTCATCCCCAAAGTATCTTAGCAGTGAGATCATCTCTGTCCCTCTGCGGATTTCTTGGAATATTCACTCCACACCTGGTTTCATGCACAGTCCCTAAAAATAAGTATACACTTGACCATAAGTTACACACACAAATTAATGGCTGTTAAAAACTACAGTATATAGGCTATCCAAAGTTACCACAGGACCATAAAATCCATTGTACATAATAGAATTTTCAGAGTTGTGGTCCACACTGGGGAAAGAATCAAGATTCTCATAAAATGGTTGGGAATTCACAAACAGTTTATTGTCCTTTGTTTTTTTGGGTTTTTTAAGACCATGAATGAGAAGTATGTTTCAAGATTTTTTATCCACACTAGCAGTGCAGCTCTAGGGATGGCAATGTCAAATATCTCGTCGCTATTGGATGGACTGCAATGAAATTCTTTACCAGCGTACATAGTCTCCAGAGGATGAACCTACTGACTCTGAGGAAACCCTGACTTTTCCTCTAATGCCACTAATGGGTCAAAATGTTCACTTATTCAGTGACATATCTCAACATCTACAAGGTGAATTGGCACAAATTTTGGTACAAACAATCCCAGTCCCCAGAGGATGAATCCTAATGACTTTGGTGATACTGGGATTTTAATTTCTAGCGCCACCAGCAGGTTGACATTTGAGGTCCAGAGTGAAATTTTTTGACAACAGTTGATTGGATTACCATATAATCTGGTGCAGACATTCAAGGTCATTGTTAACTTTGGTGATCCCTTTACTTTCCATCTGACACCATCATCACAGTTTGTTTTTGTTACAACCTCAAGTAGCATGGCTGTTTTGGGGCCTGAGAGAGAGAGGGATCAGAAAGAAAAGAAAAATTGTATCAGCAAATGAGAGGAGTGAACAAAAGGGAAACTGAAATTGAGGGGGGAAAAAAATCTGAATTTTCAAAAGCAAGTAACGTTTGTCAGTATTCTTTTGGTCCGGGGCCACACAGTCAAAAAAGTGTCTCAGCACATCAAAGTTCCACATTAGTTTTCAGCTGAGTTGAAAAAACAACTTTGTAATACCATTTCTGCTTCAAAATTTGAGTCAACCTCAGAGAAAAAAAAAAAAAAAAAAAAAACTAATTACACAGACCCTGATCACTCCCATTTTAACATAAGGTCTTCAGTTGGGTCTCTGTGACTTTCCAAGACTCTGACTGATCTCATCTACAAAGGAAAAGGGCAGACATTTTGCACGAAGGTAAATACTTCAAATGTTAGCCTGGGGAGTGTCTTCGATTTGTCCTTTAGGAAGATGCTAACGTGTGATACACTGTGCCCTCCCCTCCCTTTCCCCCCTCCTCCTCCTCTCTCATTCATCGGCCTCACACACTCCTGTCTCTTCCTCCCTTTTCTTCCTCTGTCATTGCAAAATGCAGGGCCAGCGATATGAAAAAAAAAAAAAAAAAAAAAAAATACTACACACACTTGTTGCCCGGACTTTATCTCTACATTATTCTCGCCGCTCCTTCCGTTCATTTCAGAGAATAAGATAAATGAACGACGTACATTTCGTGCACCTGTCCTCCCCTCCCCACCTTCCTCTTCCCCTAACGATAAGGGATTTCATTAACGTGAGAATGCTTGGGCTGAAAGAAACATAATTGCTTCAGTGTTGTTGTCCTCTCTGCCGCCGACGCCCTAATTTCCTCCTCGCCTTACTCTTGACTGTTAAGTGATCATTATATCAACACAGGGGATGGGCCAAGGGTAAAATATTGACAAACTGCGGTCACGTTCATGCAAAACACAGAGGAGAGGTGTGTGTTTGTGTGTGGTAGAGGGTGATGAAATATAAAAAAGAAAAAAAAAAAAAATAACAAGAGTAAGGGGGAGGAGAGGAGAAACAGGGGGGGGGGGGGGGGGGGGTGATGGGTGGGTGTATGGGTGGAGAGGGAGAGAGAAAGAAGGGTGCTAATAGAGTGACACCAAGGACGTAAAGTGATATGATCAATCGAGAAAGATCACAGCGTCCGGTAATAATTTAAACACTGGGTCCAATCTGTCACCCACCCACCTCCTCCCCATCCCTGATGGATAACTGTATGTAAAAGATACATAATTTTTTGACTTGCCATTTACACAGCATTGCACCTGAAAGCCAGGCGGCATAATAGACAGTTTAAAATGTCAGGGAACTAAGTAAGTAAGAGAGACGGGTCGACCGGCAGAATCTTAATTAGAGGAGCTCCATCTAATGGCGACGGCTTCCTAGACCAGTGTCTGGCAGGAATACACACACACACACACACACACACACCCACACACATGCACATGCGTATATACTGACATAAACACATATGTGTACATAAATACACACAGGCTCATTTGAATGCTGTCGCTTCTTCACACGGACAAATGTGCACATGAGCGAACAGAGCATAAACACACTGACACGGATGTAGAGGAAAAACACAAGATATGTATGAGCGCATGAAGATTTTCTGACACACACACACACACTTCTGTGTAAGTGCAACTGATAAAGGGACAGATTTGAATACTTAGCCATTAACAGATGCCATTGAAACACACACAAACAGATACATTCATATCATTTCAATTGAAGTTAAAAAAAAAAAAGATTTCAAATTCACTCATAACACACATGTTCACGCGCGCACACTCACTCACACACGCACATACCATACCACAATTTCAACATCAGTGCAATTAGAGAAAGATCCCCATGTTCAACCTTAATTTTATGCTTACAGCTGACCAGTCAGCGACCAAATCTATCTAGTTATGGCGCAGCATCACAAGAATGTTCAGTGGTAGTCTGGAAATGCATGTATAGGATTTACCTATCTATCCCTGAGCAGACCTGGCTGTTGAGCCCGAGCCAGCGCCACATGATTGTGTTAATTAATCTGCCATTGTGAGCGTGGGGAACAGCTGCACGGGCTCTCGTGGCTGCGTTGTCAAAGCAAAACAATGCAATGTTAAGCTTCCCCCACTGAATCTTCCATTACAAAGGAGCCCCAACAACGGGGCTAAATTCATAAATCCACAGATCAATTTTTACCAGCACTAATGTCTGACCTTTAAAGCGAAAAGGGTTTTTTTTTTTTTTTACATGCTTCATTTGGGCTTGAAATATGGTCAGATATGTGATACCTAGGATTTGGGCCAAATTCCCCCCCCGCCACCCCCCCCACCCTTCCAGCCTGGAAAACAAACACACTGTGGAGAGATAGAGATGCAGAGAGAGAAAAGGAGGAAGGTAGGGAGAGAGCGATGGATGGACAGAGGTTGAAAATGAGCAACAGAGAGATGGTGGAAGGAGAAGGGAGTAAGGGAGAGAGAGAGAGAGAGAGATCAGTACAACAGAGACAAACAGATGAGTGCGAGGAGTCACCAGCTGGGCGCTGGTATTTTAAAACAAAACGTCTAACGCGATTAGCAGGGATCCATCGATCGGTGTTATGTGGCGTTAATTTAGACTGGGGAGAGGGGGATGGAGGAGGAGAGAAAAAGAGGAAAAAAGAGGTGAAATAAGCTTTACAGGTCAGATTAAGGGAGAACAAAGCAGCCGATGTTACAGATTTGAACATAAGATTAAGAATTTCTGTCAATTTACAATTTATCAGCATGTTAAATTGAAGCACAGGGCTTTATTAACATATATATGCATATATTCATTTGAGTATTGACAGTAAACTGAATGGATTCGTTCATACACAGCAGACAGTCGCATGTAGCTCTTATTTGGGTTACAAACAAAAACTGAGCATTAGTGCTCGACAATAAGACAAAAATCTCACACTCATTTAGAAAAAACATTGACCAAGGGAATACATAAATAAAATTAGGTAAACTGTGCTGCCACCACAAATTATGTCTGCAATAACAGACTTCACAAATAAATGGTTTAGCACCTCTAATCGAGTTCACAAAATGTTTCACTAGACAACCATTTCACTGCATTCATTACAGCTTCACTGAATTACAATTTTATTGCTCGCAGAAATCACAGCGTTTGTCTTTAATGTGGCAACCAGATTCATCTTTGTTTCAGAGACTCTGGGATGCCTGGAAGAGATGGGAGATGGCGTGCCCCTATCACACACTCTCTACAGTGAATGGCATGGCCTTGGTGCACACTTGGCGCTTCCAGAGAGATGGTGATGCACCCCGAAAAAAATCATCAAGATGCCTGGCTCTCGCCCCACTCTGCAGCCGAGCCCTTCTGTCTAGCGGAAAGCCCTCCAACAGCCCACTGAGCACGCAAGACATTGGGAGAGGAGTCATATACATGCATGGAGATGTACTGATGCATCTGACGCGTCCTGTCAGTTGTCGTCGACTTCACGTCAAACACGAGGTGAATGTGACTGATCATTTCTCTCAGGTTTGAATGAAAGAGAAAGCTTAGGAAAGCAATAAATGGAAGCAATCTAAATGGCAGATGAAGGAGGCAAGACATTTCCTACTCCCAGTGACACTGTCTCTCAATCTGCACCCTGTTTTAGTCTGCCAAACACCAAGTCAAATAGTGACACTGAATATGGCAGTGAATTCCAAATCAGTTGTTTAGTTGCCATACTCTTGATAGACTGCACAAATTTTCTTTTTTTACAAGAGTTTTGAGGACAATTCTTGGACACATAGTGTATAAAACCAATATGAAATTACTTCAGACTCCCTGAAACATGTACACACACACGCGCGCACACACCCAATATACAATCTTGAAAGCTTACAGATGGGGAAGGGTGACATGGTGCTAACTCGCATCTCAAAAGTGACGCTCACTTCAGCATCTCACCTGTCCAACACGCTGGATTTCAGAAAGCCATCAGATGTTGCATTTACCGCAACACTGAGCAGTGGAGAGCATCCGATCAGCCAACGTACGCAGCCTGAGTTTCGGTGCACTTACACTTGACAACTCAACAGGACACTTAGTTAAGCTAGAATGAGAATTTGTGACGCCAGAAAAGAAGGTTGATATCTTGTCATTATCTTCTCCCTCATGGCTTTGTTAGTATTTACAGCTAAAATGTTACAGAGGGTGTATCGAATTGGAAGAAGGACTTTTTTTTTTTTTTTTTCCTCCTGTGGTACTGTGCTGTCGGCTCCCTGATTGTCGGAGTATAAAAATAATCGTCATGGAAATAGATCTCATTGACAACGTGCCATGTTCACACTGTGAGCAGCTTGTGCCTTGTGAACATAATCCAGAAACGTCCTCCAAAAACTTTCCTCCACAAACTTTCAATCCCTCATCCTCTTTTTGCCCTTCTCTCCAAAAAGATGAAACGCGGGGATGCCAGGGAAGACAAAAGACAAAATCCTGTGTTGTCAAGTATCAGCAAAACAGGTAGACATGTGAAGTATGGAGAGCGAGGAGGGTGGGGGGGGGGGGCTCAAGGATCAGGAGGCAAAATGAGGAGGGACAAGAGAGGCAGAGAGCATGAGCAGGAAAGGACTGAGATATTGAGAGGGAGGGAGGATTGACCAAAACAGCTTTCCCATCCTCCTCCCGAAAATCCATTCTTCATCTCTGTGTCTAATAGGAAATACCTGATTCTGGCCCTGAGAGTACTGCGCCGGCAGGATTACACCTTACCTGCAAGCCCTGCCAGGAGAGGTGGCATTTGGCCGATCCGTCCCCCCATGAGGGTGGCTTGTGGCTTAGCCTCGACTTAGCTCCATGTCTTAAGACAGAGGATAGGAGGAATGAGGAGGACCACTGGGGAGGAATGTGAGTCTCTCTCTATGAAAGCCCGGGATAAACCTGTGTCCTCTGGAGAGAAGGAGCTAACTTCTGGCAGCTGGCTGGAGGCCCAGGGGTTAAAGATGATACCTCGAAATGTGTCTACACTGACGTCTCCGAAAAGTCTTAAAAAGAGAATTTTTGTCTACTTGGTTTGTACATTGAGTGAGGCAAAATATTGTTTATTTGTTCACCTAGTTGAAAGGTAGAAGTAGAGTCCAGATATCATTTTTAATGTTCTCAACACATAATAGATCTGTCGGAATCTCCTTGAATAAAGAGAATGTTCATATAAAACCCATTCTTGAGATGCCTTCTGATTTAGGAAGATCTAGAATCTCCATGTATGTGCAGGAATCCGAGGCCTAATCTAGGTCTGGGAATGACTCACATGGAGGTTTACGCTTTACATACCAACACCAAGAAGATAAGCATGCACTTGCTAAAACAACCTTATCATCAACATAAACATATGCTCACTGTGTGGGCCGTCGGGCGATGTTAACTTGAGGCTAGATAAAAAAATATAAGGGAGTCGGCAGAGATGACGAGACGGAAGGTTCATTAGAAGAGCTGTAAATGTAAGTGAGGAAGGCATCTCATCAAGCACATGTTCAACACTTGGTCCATAAGGGAGCTATACCTGGGGCTGTCGCATTCGGAAGGTGTTACTCTAATAAGACAACAGTCGCTTTTATTTACAGCGAGCACAAGATGACATGAAACATGCATTAACACATCTTCTGTTGTGCCTTTGGTGAAACAAACACCTTTGTTATTTTGTAAACAAAACATCTAACTAACAGCCCCTTTTGCGAGCTAAAGATACATTCAAATAACATATGCTCTTGACTGGAAAATAAAAAAAAACACAATAGGTGTAAACCGTCTAAATTGCAATTGCGCCGCATCTTGGAAAACAAACACTTTGCTTTGTTACCAAGACAACTGAGACAATGTGATTCCTGGGGCATTGTCAGGACTGCTACTTGCTACATTATGTGTGACAAGCTTAAGAGTAGATCTAGAGGCGTGAATGCACAGATTCAGGCTCCAGCCTATTGCGGATTGAAGATAGTCCGGCAAACCATATTTGCATGTGTAACCTTGCCAAAGAGTTAAGCTCAGCTGGCTAACATTGTCTCTGCGCTTCCAAAACCCTGGTTTGAAGTCAGCACTGATGTATAAGACTGTATAATGCTTGCTGCGATTTGACAGTTTGTGTTACTGTTACTTCCCATGCTAATGCTTAGCCCAGTGAACAAATGCAGTGCCATTCGGTTAGAGGATATAAATGTGATCAGCCCCAACATTTGTTTTTAATATATCTATCTGGGCAAACAGCAAATTCATAATAGAGCCTACAGCCCATATCCTCCTTTTTCCTCTTTCTCTCTTTGCCTTCCATGGCGACAAAATGAATTCAGCTCTGAACCTAATTAATCCACAAAGGTTTCATGTCTTAATCCCCAAAGTCAAGGGGGTTATTGTCCTCACAAATGAGGTCAGTGTTCCTCCCAGTGGAAATAAGGGGAAGAAGGAGCAAAACACAGAGAGTAAAGGGAGGGACCACGGATGCTTACAGAGTGGCTTTCTTTCTCTGCGGATGTCCTGGTGAATAGAGGTGTGATATGGTGGCAAGAGGCCCTGCAAACAGGGACTGCAGTTGCCTGCTATCTGTGCAGGGATGTCTACAAGCATGGAGGTGTCATGAAGTGAGAAGCACTGAATGGTTAACACCCCATAAAGAAAGGCAGAAGATAGAAACATAAACGGAGCACTGCAATAAATGGCACAGCATGACAGCAGTGGGAGAGGGAAAATTAAACGCCTGCCAATCTCCAGCACACAGACCTTTTGAACCAGGTGGATAAGAAGGCTGGTTCTGATGGTAATTGTCACTAAGGCAAGTCACTGTCAAACTCCGAGGCGAAGAAGCATCATCCAAGTGTGACAGGACGATAGCCATGATACAGCCCTCCGTCTGGTAGGATGACAAGGGGGGATGTGACACACATGGCCACACCATGCTGCCTGACGCACAGTCACCACCAGCGGCCCACACAGGGTCTCTGTGGGGAACAAACCCTGGGAATAGCCACGAGCCGGCCAAATGCTCGTCCAGCATCGGCACACTTGGGGTGCATTGCGGGGCCCCGTCTCCGTGGACCCAATGGCAGCCAGGGAAAGCGTGGACGATTGACCACGATAGTCCACATCTATACTCATTTAGACCATCCTGATGAGAGCTTTCCAGAGATCTTTTGAGTCATCCAATCAAGGCTTGGCTCAAAGCACAGGGGTGGGGGTTGCTGGCCAATGAGAACTTGGTTAAACGGAGGGTCAGCCAATAGCAAGCATGTTGAGGGGAGGGTCGGCCAAGATGGAGGCTAGCTAGAAGAATAAAGTCCAAGATGAGGCAATCAACAGCTTGGTGAAATCTGTTGCAGTCAAAAGTGCGGCCACTGGACTGCATACAGCAGGCATGGTGGATGAGTGTAGGCCTGACGCCTAGAGAACAACGAGCTGAGCAAGAATGTTCAAATAGTCCGTATTATCTTATATTAATAAGGCACTGCTGTGATAATATGTCACCGTCTGCAGCTGTTGTAAAGACGATCATTAACTGTAGTCACAATCTGTGGAATATACTGTATCCTGTCTACAAAGGATCTACTAAAGCATGTTAGGCAAAAGCTCACTGCTCACAAAGTGCTTGCTTTCTGGTGACGGATGATGTGGCGACACACAATGTCATGCATACATAAAAAGCATCAGCAGAAAAACCTGTGCTGTTTTTGATCACTGATAATTACTGTATCTGCACTCCAAGAAGGAGTAAACAAAGTGAGAAGTTTGAGAATGGGGGAGAAAAAAGAGAGGGAAGGTGGTGGTGGTGGTGGTGGTGGTGGTGGTGGTGGTGGTGGTTGGGGGGGGTGGTGCACAGCTTTGTAGCAGACGTTCTAATTTCCAACTTCTCTGCGACTGGTGGAATAAAAAGAGGTTTACATTGTCATCTCCCCACCGCTGAGTTTGAAATATGAGTTTAAACTGACAGAGGGAATTAAAATCTGTAAACGCCACTTTTTTTGATGCCTAATTTGAAAATCAGCTGTCAGAGTTGGTGTTTGTTGATTTTTATCAACTCAAGGGTTATTACATTTCAAGAATGTGACAATTAAAAATCCCTCAATCATTCCCATGAGCTTTCTATAACCACGCCAACTTGAAAAGTGATATAAAGTGATGTGACAAAAGCAGATGAAACCCCCAATTGAAATGTTGAACCTCATCTGGTAGCATGGGGTTAAAATATAAATGGGCAATTTTGTTCTGTTTCTCAGTTACAGTGTGCTGTGTACTCAACACAAATATCAGATCATGCAGGGAAATGACTTTCTTGTCTGCGCACAAGGCTTCTTTCAGTAAAACCAAAGTGCACACACTCATGTGGGCATCAGAAGTGCCCTTTCCCATGACTGCGTTTAAGTACAAATGATATAGATCTGAGGGTCAGAAGCAGGTCTAAGAAGCTCACTGCTGGAACAGACACAATTGGATAATAATGGAGACATAGACACCAGCTGGTTAAAAAACTCACTTGACTTCAAGATTGTGAAAGCAAGGGGTTACTGAGCTGTTTTTGTTTCTCCTTTTTCCCTCACTCTTTTCTTTTTCCCCCCGCTCTCTCTCTCCACATTGCCGCCGCCTGCATGCCTCCCCTTCATCTCAGAGGATATATAGAGGAGAAAAAGATTTAAAAGGACTGGAAAAAAGCTCAATTGTTTATTGATTTTATAATAGGCTTAGTGCAAGAGAAATAAAGTGGGGGGCTGGTGGGGCGGCATGGTCAACCAGAGGCGATGGCGTGACAAACACGGGGCTTATGCGCAGGTAACAGCGGCTTGAGTCCAAATGCCAGGATATTGGCTTGAGCTCTTTTTTGTTTTTCCAAATGCCCGTTCATGGCATTGTTATCCTGCTTTTAAACCAGTGTAGACATAATCGCTGCTCTCACAAACAGGGCACGGCCTTATGGGTTTGAAAGTGTGTGTTTGTGGGAAGGAGAAGGCGGAGGGGTGGGGGGGGGGCACTTCAGGATGAAATAGGATGAAATAGCTCTGTAAATAGAGTCGCATAGGTCGAGACAACCGAATTTGAAAAAAGGAAAGGAGTGAATCAGTGATGGTTAAATTTTGTCTTTTGGTGGGAAAAAAAAGGAAACTCAATTTTATGAAGTTTATGTTAAGAAAAGATTTGATATGTAAAGAAAAAAAAAAAGATGAAATAAAAGAGCTGAGAATTCTTCGAACAGGCTTTTCATGAGCATGTACAAGAGAGTGTGTATGTGTCTGCCGGAGCATGCATGGGTGTGTGTAGGGTCTGATATATGGATGATAACACTAATTAGCTCGTTTTGTTTGGGGCACAACACTCATTAAAAACCCAGTGGGGCCATTAAAGTTACCGTCCCTCCAAACCATTGCTGCCGCCATATCCATCTAGGCTGCTATCTCACCCAGCTCTCCCTGTTTTTAATGGCCTCTGCTTCAGGTTGTTGGGTTGAGCAAAGATTTGTGGGACTTGGATCACTCCCCTTCTCCCCTCTTACCCCCCCCCCCCCCCCCCCCCCCCGTCCATATCTCTCCATTTCTATTTAAATCTCTCTACGCTTCTCCTTCTCACGCTGTCTTACTCTCTCCATGTCACTCACTTTCGCTCTCTCTTTGTGTCTATCTACCTTGCTCTCCCACTCATACCAATTATTACATACACTACCTCCACTCCAGGCTACATGCTCCATCCATACACTAATAGCTGTTTGCTGAAAAGAAACCGGGGAGGGAATTTACACTCTTCAGTCCCAACAAGGAGGGGGCGACGGTTGTTTCCAAGCTTTACACAGCAATGTCGGCGTAATACCGACAAACCTCCCCGTGATTCAGTACGGCTTGCCATGCCATAAGGCGCCCGTTACTCTGCAGCGGGAGAGACTGGAGGCACAGGCCTGCCAGGATTAGATGAGCAGGTGTAGCGTCCCGCTAACAGATACAGCACAAAGCCATATTCAAGCCCGTTCTCTCTGGGACTAGCTGTGCTAAAGCTAACAGCTTCTGCTCAACTAAAAGGAGGGTTCAAGTCAATCCGCTGCACATATTACTGTTGTGATAATGTTTCAGATGGGACAAGAGCAGGGTCTAGAGGGTCTGTCTGGTTTTGAAAATATATCACAGTCTATATGCTATTATGTCAGTTTGAAGCATTAGTTCCATTGCTGAAAAAGAACGGTTGTGTATTTTTCTTATTCTTAACAATTGCTATGAACAATGAATTTACCTCCCCACTGTATCAAGTATTGTCTGTTTATCGAAAGCCTGATTTATATCATCCCTCTTTGTTATAGAGCTCTGTTGCTGTCCATAAACTATTAAAAACACATCAATGTGCCACACAGTTGCTATGGGTGACTTCTTCCTTTATTGCCATGAACATATTGTAGTCAGTAACATCCACCCACCATGGAGACAAGTTCCTCAAGCTAAATTTGGGCACTGCTCAGGAGGTGATACATTTGCAAGTGCCAGGTTGTTTCAGGGGTTGTTGGTAGTGCTGCCAATTGTGTTTGGTCAAGTAGATACATCGTCACATCACAACAAGGTTGACTACAACAACAGTGACCACCTTATTACTACTGCGCCTGTATTGACCAGGAAAACCAACACTCTTATTTTTTGGCAGAAATTGGAAACAACACTGAGTGCAGGGAATTTAAAAAAAAAGATGCTGCCATAAATACTCACCAGCACAACAAAATGTGTAGTAATCTGTGGCTGAAAATAGTTCCCACACATGCACTATTTATTCCTGTTTGAGTGATGTTTGCTAAATATTACAGTGCCCAGCTGTAGGAAATGAGTGCACCTTTCAAAAAAACCAAAACACTTTATAGTTGTGACCAGTTCTTAAAGATTTATGTCTTCAGTAGGAACCAATTAGAGATGGGAGGTTAGCCCTCCGCTAACTTGAATGGGAAAAATACTTAAATCTTCTGGACTTTCCAAATGTGATCAGATCGAATGGATCAAATTCTGAGTCATTAAACAGGGGTTGTGACGCTCAAAAAAATGTATCCACTGTTTTACAGCTGCTCCTTTTCCCATGATTGTGCATTCACTTGCATCGGTGAATTAATGAGTTCCACCCACTCCCACTGATTCACACGATTAGGCCACCGGATGTTGATGGAACGAAAAAGGTGGAACTCAACTGCAAGGGCAGTGCAGCACCCGGACAGTCTACAGCGCGCACAAGCTAGAGTTATCTTGTAATACATCTTCACAAAAGGCAGCAGTGCCAAGCATTTTTTGATTTAATGACTAAATAATTACCTTTGTGAGACAACTCAGTCACTCAGAGACAAACTCTAGCAGTAACAAATGAGACCAGCTGACCAACACACACTTTATTTACACAACTTAAACCACCTCTGAGATGAAGAAAATGACTCTTATACAAAATATTGGTGAGAAATAATCGTATTGATTTACAATTATTTCTATATATTTCCGTTTCCTGTCATTGTGCTTAAAGGACTTGAACCGCAGTCAGTCCCATATATGATAAGAATGGTATCCATAGCAACACAGTCTGCTAATCAGAAATTACAGACTGAAATTACAGGCATGATTGATCAGTCAAAATCCAGTAGTAGTAAACTACTAAAAAGGGACAAATTAAAATTCATGGACAGTTACTGACTGTGGCATGGAAGTTGTGGGTGAGTGAGTGATTCGTGCTGCCTGACTTAGACCTTCAGCTCCAGGCAGGCAGAGCTAATACTGTGTTGAAACAAGTGCCAAAGTGGTTGTTTTTCTCACAGGGCTAGGATAATGTAGTAATTAACTTGCTACATTTCCACAAATACAGCTAATATAAAAATTGCACAATAGTGACATGTCGTCTCGCCTCATCTTCACAGTTCGCACTAGCTAGCTAGCGTGTAGGAGGGGCCAGTCAGTGCACGAGTTAGTGGAGTGAAGGTCTAGTCACTCTCGAGTCAGTAAAGAGTTGTTTGTTTCGAACGATTCGTTCACATCATTAGAATCAATGGATTTGGTGCCCCAGAACCATAGACACAGTAGAGAAGTCAACAAGTATCGAGATGTGGGCTAATTAATGTTTGTTTTGGTATCGGA